>NC_140503.1:70113800-70186300 GCF_964339955.1 Pipistrellus hanaki
ATGGGCAAGAAGATCGCAGTGCAGTGGGGCTTTTTGTGGTGCAGGAGATGCCACGAAGGTGCAGTCGGTGCTAAAGAAATAAGGCTAAGACGTGGTCTTTGCCCTCTAAACCTGATGACAGTCTGGCGTCGTAGACAAATTCAATAGTTGTGTTTGTGCAGTGGGATAAGTTAAGTTCTGTGATAGAAATATTTGTAGAGTGTTTTGGGGTTGCAGAGGAGGGGTATCTAAATCAGCGTGTGTAAGAAGTGGGGCTCAGGGAAAACTTACAAGGAAATGCTGCCTTGAATTGGCTTTTTCTGGTTACTTACCATTATTAAAAAAAAATAAACTGCACAAACTGCAATGTAACTTAATGCATTTTGACAAATGCATGCGTCCATGTAAATACTACCCTAATAAATACATAAATCTTTTTGTGCTCCTTTTCGCCAGTACCCCACCCCCTCCGACCTCCTCAGAGGAGACCAGATGAATTGCCTTTGAGACATTATACAGGAGGAAGGGGATAAACGGCTATTACATGGAGGGAACGGTATGCAAAGGCATGGACTTTAAAATAAAAACAAAATGAGGTGGTAAATCCGGTTTTGGCTTTGCTACATTCAGAGCCCCAAACCCATACGTTTGCTTTTTGGGGATTAATGCCTCTCTCTCAAAAGTCCATGGGACAGGAGCAAGCAATAAAAAGGTGTGTTGGGGAGAGAGAGTTTAATCTTTTCTTAAGATATAGATTTACATATATCTTTGGTATAAAATATCTTTTTAAAAAGATATTTAAAATTTTTTTAAAAAAGAAAAAGGGTCTTGTTTTCACTTTATAGAAATCTCATTTGTATAAGCTAGTAAACAGGAACTAAAAAAAATCATTTAACTAAGAAAGATCTTGTGCCTGTTTCTTACTGCAAATATAGTCTTTGATGAGAACATTAGAAAAAGCAGATGCATGTAACCCCCAAGAAATGAACCAATTCTGCTAAGTTTTAGACCCTCTGATCACAGCCCTACTCTTGTACCCATGATTTTTAAATATTTTCATTTGTCCAAGGTCACAAAGTTTGTAAAAAAAAATCTGTACACTTGTGTATGATTGACTGTGTCCTTTAATTTTCGTTGTGTAAATGTAAATCATAAACACTGGCCTTACACAATTTTAAGCAAGAGAAATGTTCTATTTCAGTGGTTCTCAACCTTTCTAATGCCTTGACCCTTTAATACAGTTCCTCATGTTGTGGTGACCCCCAATCATAAAATTATTTTTGTAGCTACTTCATAACTGCAATTTTGCTACTGTTAATGAATCATAATGTAAATATCTGTGTTTTCTGATGATCTTAGACTCTACTGCAGCGGTTCTCAACCTGAGGGTCGCCTAAAATCTATTTAGATAGGCAAAGTAAGGCATTCATGGCAGATGTTTTTGTTTTAGGAATGAGTCATGAAGAACCCTCACAAAATTGTCAAGAGGAGATGAACATGTACAACTGCCCAGGGGGAAGAATGTTACAGGATCTTTTGTGGTTTGACAAGATACTCCTTTGGTGTTCAATCCTTAGCTTTGTACACCAAGCAATATCCCCCATGTTTCCCCCCAAACCCCTCCCCCCAAAAACAAACAAACAAACAAACAAAAAACAAAAAACCACGGAAGCTTTGTTTTAACTGACTGTTCGGCTAGATCTCTGTACGCCATTTTCCTACACGAGGCATTGCATCGGAGGAAATCTCCAAGGTGGTCAGCATGGTAATCTTTGGGGACCTACTGACAGGCATCATGATTCTTGAGGCAGTGGCAGAGGGCTTGGCATTTTTCTAGGATAAGAAAATCAAATCAAAATAAGCTTTGAATCACAGGTGACATTATGTTGGTGTGTGTCAACACTGAGCATAGAGTACAGTGGTCAGGAAACCTGAGTCAGTTATTGAACCTTGCAGAGTCACAGTGACCTAGTTTGGCAAATTAGGATTTATTTTTTATTGTTATTATCATCTTTGTTAATGTTGTTACTTAGGGAGACAGGCCTGAGGCAAAACTGCTAACCAGTGAAAGTGATCTCTCCAACAGCTTTCTCACCCCCTCTCCTTGCTGTTTCTCCTCCTCTCTTGTTATTCTCCCGTTGTATTCTTGGCTCCTTTGACCTTTTCCTGGAATCTATCCCCTTATCCTCATCCTGTCACAATTCAGCAAGCTCACTTCTATTCCCTATATCAGCGGTCGGCAAACTCATTAGTCAACAGAGCCAATTATCAACAGTACAACGATTGAAATTTCTTTTGAGAGCCAAATTTTTTAAACTTACATTTCTTCTATCACTTCTTCAAAATAGACTCTCCCAGGCCGTGGTATTTTGTGGAAGAGCCACACTCAAGGGGCCAAAGAGCCACATGTGGCTCGCGAGCTGCAGTTTGCCAACTATGGCCCTGTATGAACTGATTTCTTCCCCTTTAACCATACTCCTTACCCATCTGAAAGGAGTTGAAAATGCTCAAAAGAGAATTCCAAGAACAAAGCCAGGACAACAACCATTGATGTGATTTGTGTGTGTGTGTCATGGACAGGATGTTTTTTGTCTCTCAAAGACAGAGGTTGGTTTCCCAGTCTGGGAAACCATGTAACAAACCATGTCTACATTCCACTCACCTCAGACCTCTGTCCGAGGATATGATGTCAGTCTTTCTCATGGTCTCAGCCACAAACTGCCCATGTGGCACTCTGGTTGACCTGTCTGACTCCAGGTGGTTCCACAACAGCTGACCCTTGAGCAATGCAGGGGTTCAGGGTGCAGACCCGCAGTTGAAAATTCACATAGAACTTTTGACTCCCCCAAAACTTAACTACTGATAGCCTACTGTTGACTGGAAGCCTTAGCAGTAACATAAACATTCAATTAACACATATCTTGTACGTTACATAAATTTATACTGTATTCTTTATAATCAGCTATAGAAGAAAATTATTTATTTCTCAAATATATTTTTATTAATTTCAGAAAAGAAGGGAGAAGGAGAGAGAGATAGAGACATGATGAGAGAGAATCATTGATTGGCTGCCTCCCACACACCCCACACTGGGGATAGAGCTTGCAACTAGAAATGGAACTGTGACTTCCTGGTTGATGCTCAACCTCTGAGTCAAATCAGCCAGGCTAGAAAAAACAACAACAACAACAATATTATTAAGAAAGTCATAAAGAAAAATCATTTTATAATATTTATTTTCAAAAAATTCTGTATAAGTGGACCAGTGCAGTTCAAAACCTTATTGTTTAAGGGTCAATTATAGTTTATTAGACCCAGCAAGCAACATAAAAAATGGGCATGTTCCAGTGTGCTATGGGCCATCCAGAGCTCCTTTCTGGAACAACTTGACCCCTAGTAAGGATCTTAGGAATATTTCTAGTAGCTGTTTTGTCTGTGTTTCTATCATTCTCCCTCAACTTTTTATTTTGCAAAGTTTTAATTCCTGATGTGGAAATAAATTAAGGCCAATTAAAGGAGAACAAGCGAAGGCTATTTATTTAAAGCTTGCCGCGATCACTCGCGTTTTGGCAGTCACTCAGAGGCAATTAGAGGAGTGAGAAGGCCTTAGTGTGGCAAAAGGGAAAGGCTTCAATGGATTGGAGTCCTTTCCACTACAGCTGACCCTTGAGCAATGCAGGGGTTAAGGGTGCAGACCCCCAGTTGGCCTGGGGAAGCTAGCGGTGGGCTAATTAGAAGCCAGACATCCTATGTCATTGGTAGGATCGGGCCTAAATGGGCAGTCGGACATCATTCTCAAAATCCAGGACTGCTGGCTCCCAACTGCTCACCTGCCTGCCTTCCTGATTGCCCCTAACCGCTCTTGCCTGCCAGCCTAATCACCCCCTAACCACTCCCATGTCAGCCTGATTGATGTCTAACTGTTCCCCTGCTAGCCTGATTGTCCCTAACTGCCCTCCCCTGAAGGCCTGGTCACCCCTAACTGCCCTCCCCTGCAGGTCCGGTCCTCCCCAACTGCTCTTCCCTGCAGGCCACCCCCAACTTCCCTCCTCTGCTGGCCTGGTCACTGGCTTGCGAGCCACATGCGGCTCTTTGGCCCCTTGAGTGTGGCTCTTCCACAAATACCACATCCGGGGTCGCACATACACTGTGATGGAAACTTTGTGGCCCATTCGCTGAAGTCGGTTTTCTACCTGGGCGAGTCTATTTTGAAGAAGTGGCGTTAGAACACTCGCGAGCTGCGGTTTGCCGACCACTGGGGTAGACAATGTGACCGAGGCAGATAAGCTACAGCTCAGGAGCTTTATTCCTCACGCAGAAAACACTACAGAGTAAGGACAACACCCCTTCCCCTTCCACCCGCGGCCTACTGGGTGACAGAGAAGTGGGGAGAGGGTGGTGGTGCAGGCTTCTATTGAAGAGGGTATCGGAAGTGGCACCTCTTCCTTTGGGCCCTAGAAGGTCTAAACCTAGACCTATAGGACAAAGTACATTCTATAAAGCTGGAGAAACAACAACAGCAAGAGCATTAATGGCATGGAATCGCATAGGGGGCGGGCTAAGAAAGTGGTTCTAGGGTTTGATTTCAGCCTGGATGTGTGAGGATATAGGATAGTGTTGAGTTATTCCCTGCGGGTCTTGGGGATAACCTTTGCTTCTTGGTGAAATCTGTAATTATTTTTCATAGGTTCTCTAATACCAGGCTGCCTGCGATAATTCTGTCCTAACTCTGTAAGCATCCAGACCCTCTCAAGAGGCCCCAAGGCAGACTCTCAGCTCAGCCTGAGTCCCTTACCAAACATCCCAGCTCTGGAACCTGTGGCTTGGGCTCCTCCCAATCCGCACGCTGATGCTCTTGGTGTCTGGAGAAAAACCGCTGGATCAGGAAAGGAATCACAAATAGTCATCCCACATCATAATTTAAAGGGCAAACGTTAAAGATAATTAACTTCCCAGAAAATGGTATTCAATAAACTTTTATTGAATTGAGTCCAAAGTCATTTTCAACAATAAAGTAATTTTGAAACAATAGGTGCTTTAACAAGCTTTATTGCCAAAATATGGGGGTGATTCCTTTGAAAAATGTTATAAACTATTATATAAATTCCCCTCTTTGGCCAGTGTCTGGGTTTGACTTCAGTCTTTATGCTCCATGAAAGTAGGCAGTTTTTAAAGCAACATGTCATCTGCTTCCTGGGCAACACTTCTCCATCTCTCCAGGTTTCTGTTTCCCCCTCAGATCACCGATCCTTCCTTCTCTTCCATTAGTTCTCTCTCAGGGCTCTTTTGGAACAGACGTATTTAATGTGTGTTTTTGTGTATTACTAATAGAATTAGATGAAAGTATTATTACTATTTCCAGTGCCCACTGAAGTTTTATAGCCATCTCTTTCCATGCTAATGCTCAGGTTGCCAATTTTGCAGCACTTTTTAAAAAGTTGTTGTGCTGTCCATACCTTGATATTTTTTTTAAAACGTTGTCTCTATGTATACAAACACTCCAGCAGGGAATTAATTCCTGCTTAGTGAAAGATTGCTTCTGGAAACTTCTCTAACAAGAGAATCCTAGAAAGGGTAAATCAATTTTTATTTGATCTCCAATGTCATTTTGTAAACCACTTTATAATCCTCATTTCTGATCGAGGTTAGGAACCTCTTCCTGTTCATCTTAGCTGCTAAGAGTATGTATTAGTATATGCTTACAGACCTTTGTTAAATAAATGAATAAATATCTGTCTAAAATTTTCAAGGGCATCACTAATAGGAGTCCCCATTCCCCTTTAAATATCCAATGAGATAGATAAAATATAATATATCACAAAGTCTGGTTCTTGGTTGCAGGTTGCCATAGTTAGCATTCTTAACTCTCTGATATTCAAGGTCCTCAACCCAAACCCAATTTTACTACAAACTAAAGAGGACTGATGACAACAGACATAAGAATTAAAAAGATGGAAAAAGGAAAGGAACACAATCCAATGATAAAATGAGTGCTGAATTAAATTCCTCTTTGTAATAAAGTACAAACTAGGAAAACACTTTAAATGCTATTATTCATGAAATTTCTCTTTAAGCTGCTTCTTCAGAGACACCTTGGATTGCTGTGGAGAAGTGAATAAGTCACTTATTACATTTGTTTTACCTCTTTTCCATCTGACAGTAAATGAAATTATTTTTGGAAAATATGTACAAAAATATCCAATAATATGTGTATTTTATTTTTATTTATTCTTTATTATAGGAATTCTTTTAATTATTTTATTTTTAAAAATATATATATTTTATTGATTTTGTACAGAGAGGAAGAGAGAGAGATAGAGAGTTAGAAACATCGATGAGAGATAGACATGATCAGCTGCCTCTTGCACACCCCCTACTGGGGATATGTTCGCAACCAAGGTACATGCCCTTGACCGGAATCGAACCTAGGACCTTTCAGTCCCCAAGCCAACGCTCTATCCATTGAGCCAAACCAGTCTTGGCAAATTCTTTTAATTATTGATATTCATAAACAATTGTAAGATTCTGCTGAGAATTTTAAAAAAATATATTTTATTGATTTTTTACAGAGAGTAAGGGAGAGGGAGAGAGTTAGAAACATCAATGAGAGAGAAACATCAATCAGCTGCCTCTTGCACACCCCCTATGCCCAAGGTATATTCCCTTCACAAGAATCAAACCTGGGACCTTTGAGTCCACAGGCTGGCTGACGCTCTATCCACTGAGCAAAAGCAGTTAGGGCTCTACTGAGAATTTTTAGTCCATTTTTAAGTCAGTTTTGGCGAAGGTCACATTTAGATCCAAGACTTGAATTAAAGCTACAGATCCTCTTCCTGGACAAATACATATAAGCACAGACACATAAAATTTACAAACCAATGAGGCTTATACATTTTCTGAACCCCTCCTTAGATGATCCCTTGGTGATCATGGACCCTTAGGTTAAGATCTTGAACCAGATCGCCTAGCTTTGAGTTCCAGCATCTCACAGATTGGAGGGTCTTATGATGTAATGATGGTATTGATTATGCTTTATCAATAATTATGTAGATTTATGTGTGAGATAAAAGCAAGGAATTTTTTCCTGAAAGAGACTTGATGACTCTAGAGTTCCATAACAGTTCCAGTTCCAGAACGCAGTCATGTGGTGATGCCCATGATTACACTAGGGAAGAGAATGACAATAGAGAATACTCGGACTTAAGATGGGATAGTTAAGCTCCTTTACTTTTCACGTCATTATTTTCTGGTTGAAACTCTTAGCAAGTAAAAGATCCCCCCCGAAGCCTTCTACCACCTTCCTCAACAGATCCTTCAGAGCCTCCTTGACTCGCTCATTGCGCAAGGCATAGATAAATGGGTTCAGCAGCGGTGTCACGAATGTGGTCACCACGGTCACTGCCCAGTTGGTTTCCACCGAGCCGCTCTGTGATGGCCGCACGTAGAGGAAAATGGCACTTCCGTAGAAGAGCGTCACCACCATCAGGTGAGAGGTGCAGGTGGAGAAGGCCTTCTGACGGCCCGAGGCCGAGGGGATGCGCAGGACGGCCAGGGCGATGCGGCCATAGGACGCGGCGGTGATCACCAGCGAGGACACAATCACGAGGGAGGCCAGGATGAAGTCCGTTTCCTCCAGCTTTTTGGTGTTGGTGCATGCCAGGCGGAGCAGGGGGCCGCTGTCACAGAAGAAGTGCTGCACCACAGCGTCTTGTTGGCAGAAAGGAAGCAAGGCCACGGCGACCGTGGGGCCAAGCACAGGGAGGAGGCCCCCCACCCAGCAGGCCGAGGCCACCCGGAGGCACACGGCACCACTCATGAGCAAGGGGTACTGCAGAGGGTGGCAGATGGCCAGGTAGCGGTCCATGGACATGACGGCCAGCAGCAAGAACTCAGAGGCCCCAAGGAAGAAGTAGAAATAGAATTGGGTGATACACGCAGCAAAGGAAATAGTGTGTTTCCTGGAGAGGAAGTTGCTCAGCATCTTGGGAATTATGACAGACGTGAGCAGGATCTCCAGGCAGGACAGGTTACCCAGAAAGAAGTACATGGGAGTCTGCAAGCGCGTATCCGCGCCGACCACCCCAACAATCAGCACGTTGCCCGTTAGGGTCAGCAGATAGACAAGCAGGAAGACAGAAAACAACTCTCCTTTTGTGCTGTTGAGATTTGGGACGCCTGCCAGAATGAACTCTGTCACACCACCGCTCTGGTTCCCACCAAGAGCCATGACCTTTCCCACCTGTGCAACAACATGAACATAATCCCGGTGAGGACGTGTCTTCCCCAGCACAATCCTGAAACGTGTTTCATCATCATGTGGCATACATACCCCCACTTCCTCCAATCATATCTTCTGTTAAGATTTTGAAGAGCCCCGGTCAATGTTCTCAGTGGTTAGAGCAGCGGCCCATGCACTGTAGGGTTGCAGGTTCGATTCCTGGTCAAGGGCATGGACCTGGGTTGCAGGTTTGCTCCACCAAGGGCTGCATGAGAGATGAGGGAAGAAACCAATGGATGTGAGATGTTTCTTTCCCCCTCCCTCTGTCCCTTTCATTTTCTCTAAAAATCAAAGGAAAAACACCCTCCAGTGAGAATTAACAAACAAAAATGAAGAATCTGCGGTCCTTATCTAATTGATTTGAGAGCTGGCAAAGGTTCCCCATAAAGGACAGTTCACACTTAAGTATGAAAATGCCAAGAGTCTCCAGCTTCACATCTCCTATTCTCAAAGTTTAAGTGGTGATCCTTCATTATTACAAAAACATCACTGAGCATTTGAGTTGAGCAAAACTATCAGAGAAATGGTCTTGTGAAGAGTATGATTCCCATTCAACCAGTATCTGAAAGTGAACCAAATTGCCTAGCTCTGAATTCCAGCATCTTTACTTACTAGCCAAGTAGCCTTGAAAGAGTTGTAAGGAGCAAGCGAAGTACCGTATTTTCTGGCATATAAGACGACCCCCCAATTTTACAGTTAAAACATAGGTTTAGGCCTATATTCGCTGTATAAGACTACCCCCCACTTCCGAGGCAACACCAGTTCTTTTTTTAATAGACCGCCTCTCTGACTCTGGCTAATCTGAGCAGGCTTTCTTTCGTTTCAAAAGTCGTCTTATATGCACCGGAAAATATGGTAATAGTACAAAAGGCTTAAAAGAGTTTCTAGTGCTTAGCTGACAAATGACAGAGAAAGCCCTGGACTGTAAGTTAGGGCACCAGACTCTCCGCTTGACTGGCCACTTTCCTTGCAAGACTAAAAGTGCATCCAGCCCATTTGTCCTTCAACTGCTCAGCTATAGAATAAGTAATAGGAATCTAGGCCATTAGTTCATCTGTTATATGAAATTGCCCTTTTCATGGAGAATTACCCCAGAAACCCAAGGGTCTAACTAAATTCAGCTTCTCACAAAGTACTTACCTATGTAAAGCATGTTATGCAGTACTTAAAAGGAATAAGAAGGATAAACTACAATGATTCAGTCAGGTATCCACATCTATTTATTTAGTGTCAACATCAAGCTAAGTATTTGGGGAATATTAAGGTGAGTTTCTCAAGCTTTTCAGTCCATGATACTAATCCAAAGCCCCTTCACAAACTTGGCTCTACTAGATAAACTTGCCAGAGACAGAATTATGAATCCCTGGTAATTATTAACAAATTCAGAAATGAAGTCCTTACTATTCAATTTGAGTTCTTTTAGTTCTGAAGTCCACAAGTTATAATGTCACTGGAAAAGGACTGGATCCGGAGTGGGTCTCTCTCAGGCTGACCAGTGAGTGAGTTCTTAACTTCATGCAGGAGAGATTTCACAACAGAAGTGCAGGTGCTGTTGAGTGTATATTTATCAAAGCTGAGGACAGTGAAACAAAGGAAGGGCTTGGGATAAGAGAAGCAGCAGGAGAGAGTGCGTAGCCAGTGTTCTGCTCTGCCCTCTAGAAACGTTACAGAAAAGAAGTGAGCCACACTGTGCTGTTGGGACTCACTGAGAAGTAAAAACCAATGATAGAAGTGAGCCAAGGTGGGGCTGCTGTCAGCACACTGAAAAGTCAGAGAAAAGGGGACTTTGGAGACAGGTTCAGGGGGTTAGCCTAGGATGAGCTGCTGCTGCCCGCTTCTGCCCTAGTTGCAAGTCTCGTCAGAACCCTAGAGCTTAGGAGAAAGAGAAGATGTACACCTGAGAAAGAAAGAGGGAAGAGAGATGTGGGCATGCTCCAGAGAGAGCTTGCACTGGCATCTGTTGTCTTGAGGGTTTTTACCTTGGTTCTGTGGGCAGGAATCTTAGGGGAGGTCTCATAGGAGGGTCTCAACAGAATATTTATCAGCTTTCCAGGTGTGTTCTTTAATATGTTGATGTGTCAAAATGAGTGGAAAAAGGGACCAGGGGTCATTTTAAGGCCAGCTCTACCATTATCTTGGATTTGCTTGACACTGATTGTTTTTTTGTGTTTGTTTTGTTTGTTAGTTTTTATTCCCCTGACTTCATTCATTTGTGGATTTGGCTGGCACTAATTAGGTCTCTGTTATCTATCTCCCTGACCAGGGTGATTGAGGCTATTTACTCTCTAGTTGGGGAGGAGAGGTGGAAACCATTTGCTCTCAGGTGTCCGTGCTTAGGGAAGATAAGATCTTGCACTTTACTAGCGGGCTGTAAATTGCTCAAATTGTTTGGCCCCATTTGTCTAACCATCTGTTTCAGTGTCCTTTTCCCCCACTTGTCAAAAATTCTCCAAACATCTATACTGCCATAATAAGAACCAAATAAATGATATCTGAAACTAAGTTTTAAAAATGCCTCAGTCATTAGGCAAATACTGATCCCTTCAGACATGCACAGCATTAGAATTTAGCCTAAGGCCTTGGTTCTTTGTCAGCCCTGTTTCTCTAGCAATCCCAGCAGTTTTTGTCTCAGCAAACATTAGGTTCTTTACTTAAAATTTCTCACCTGTGGGTCCCACCTGAGTAGGAAGATTTTTGTGCCTTTTGTCTAAGATAAGCAACTTTATAATAGTCTTTTCCCCTAGGGACTCCATTCAGAGCTTCATCTCCCTCCAGCTTCTAAAGAAAAACTTACAATTTACTGTCAGTAAAATAATTTCATTTTTGCTCTATGTTGCTTGTGTATCAGATGCTATACATGGTGATTCAGAGATAAAGAAGACGTGGTTGCTACCCTCAGGGAAGGAATTCCCTTCACCTGAATGGTCTCGCTGTTTCCATGAGGATGGAGATCAACCTACAAGAATACTCCTTTCCTTTCTATTATGTCCTTTTCCATCTGACATCCTTCCATACCCTGTACTGTGAGTCTGACAATCGCCTGATAGCCTTGGAGTTCCTGAGGATTGGTAAAGCACTCTGGGAAACACTTAAATGTTGAATAATCTTCTTCTCTTGTGCTTTCGTCCTGGGTATAATGCCTGAGATACTGTTCTTCTGACTTGTCAACAAAGGGGCCTTTTGCCGGGACCGGTTTGGCTCAATGGATAGAGCATCGGCTTGGGGACTGAAGGGTCCCAGGTTCCATTCCGGTCAGGGGCATGTACCTTGGTTGCGGGCATATCCCCAGTGGGGGGTGTGCAAGAGGCAGCTGATCGATGACTCTCTCATCGATGTTTCTAACTATCTCTCTCCCTTACTCTCTATATAAAATCAATAAAATATATTTAAAACAAACAAACAAAAAACAAAACAAAACAAAACAAAAAAAACCAAAGGGGCCTTTTGATCCTAAGGAGGCTGCATCACACTGCCCCTTTTCTGGTCAGCTTTCGGGGCCCACCCTTCTCTCAGTGGAAAGAGTGTCTTCTGCAGTGTGTTACTTTAGGCTTTAACAGGCATGCCTCCAGGGCAGGATGGTGATCTCACAACCCTCCAAGGTATGCCACTATAACAGCAACATGGGGCTGAAAGGCAAGGGGTGGATGTGGAGGAGTTAAAACATTCATCCGTCCATTAGAAAACAATGCACTTACCTACAGTTCCTTCCGTCTCTATTGGTTGGAAAATGTTCCATTTAAAGCCAGATCTTCACTTTTTTTGCTGATGAGTTTTATATACAAACTGTCAACTTTCCTGTTTTAGATCCCGACCCTGGCATTAGCCTGAGTGCATGGAAGAAGGCTGAACAAATCATTCGCCTTTAACCAATCTCTTAACGGAAGGGCACAAGGTTTAACCATGGTTTCCAGTGATTGATCCAGGCATCAGGAGTCCAGCTAGCAGCAGTACCTGCTAGAGAAAATGGTGAGGAGGAGATAAAACTATAAGAGAGTAAGAAAAACAAGGAGAGAAAATAATACTTAAAACACCCAGGGCAGCTTTGCAATTCAAAGGAAATTTCCCAGATTCCAGGCCTGATCATTTGAAAAGGAGGCTGACCCTTGTTCATTCAACAAGGGATGACTGGGAATGTTTCTGCCTTCATTTGTCAACTACCCCATTCCAGGCTCCTGTAAAAAATTACTGGGGCAATAAAGTGTGACCTGGAGGAAGAATGGAGTTTGACCAGGTAATGTAATCACCCAACTTTCTCCTGCATGGCACTCAAAGGAAATGTTTATATCCCAAGTAACACAGACATGGTGTCTTCTCCCTGAAGACTTAAAAGGATATTGGGAATTGCTTCCCTGCCTACTAGTAATAGGAGCAGGAAAGTAATAGGAGCCCCAAGAGAGTGGTAAGATTGGGAAGATTCTCTGCATCATCTCTGGTTTCTCCTGCTTCTAGTAATAGCATACACCATACACACACCAAAAGTCTAGTTTAGAATTATGAACCATTATTCACATTTTTCCATTTGTGTTCACTATATACCCTGACTAAAAACTTGAGAAAATTCTATTCAAACTCGATTTACTCTGGCACATCTGAGTCCTTTTGAATAGCTTCCTCTGCCCACTTTACTACCTCAACTGTGGCATGTTCTGCTGACCTCAGTCTCAATACTTAATCCACTGTATCATAACTCTGCATTTTCATCTGTGTCCTTTGCCAGATTCTGAACTTCTAGAACAGGAACTATATCCTGAGCATTGTATTCCCAGCACAAAGCACAGTGCCTGGCACACATTAAGTGTTTAATAAATTACTAATATGTGCACTAAAATGCTCTGAACCCTAGACTTAAGGAACAGTTTCTGGAGTGACTCTGAGGACCCAGACTCATATGGAGAGAAACTGGACTGTCTGGCACTGGGCCGGAATGTGAGGGATGCTTTCTCTCAGAGATACTTGCAGCGATCATTGATCCTGCATGGTGCCGCAGGACACAGAGAACCGGAGGCCTCTTTAGGGCAGGGATGATGGGCAGCCATTGCTGTTTGCTCCACCCTGGTGATTCTCTGAGACCCTGCCCCACTCAATTTACAGCCCCAACCAAGCTGTGCGCAGAGTGTTTTGTATATGAATGGCCTGGCCTTTTGCAGTCTAAAACCTAATGAACTGCAGCTGGGTCAGAGAGCCCCAGAGCTTCCAAAAAAAGGCCCAAGGCTCCACAGCAGCTTGCAATGCTTCACAGCTGGGCCTCACCTGGGCACCTCCAAACCCCAAACAAAGAGGAGGAATCTGTAGATCTCTCTGTACCTCCTGCTGTGTGGCCTCAGGCAGGGGTTGACTTTGCACCTCCTTGGAGATCCAAGAGCCAGTGCACCCAGTGGTCAAAGTGAGACCAAACCAGATTACAACTTTTCAGATCCATAATAGACACACTCAAGGGGCAGACTCAGTGAGCACCAAAGCCCCACTGAAGCAAGTCCTGCCCCATAAGGGTGTCTCCAGCACAGAAGTTCTCTCGTTGTAGACACAACTGCTCCTCACATCCAATTGGCCTGGAGGTCAATTCCTCCCAGTGATACCAATAGCAATCAAGGTTTAACTATAACAAGATTATGCACAAGCCCACAAAGGTGTGCACCAAAAGTGTCCACCTCAGGTAATTAGGGAGGCTGAGCCACTGGGCCCTATAGGACACCTACCACACAAGGCCACTCTATTAACACAGGGGAGCAGCCAAAATGCAGAGACAAAGAAACAGGTCACAAATGAAAGAAATGGAGGAAAGCAAACGACTGGATATAGAGTTCAAAACCACGGATATAAGGTTACTCAGAATCTTCTAGAAATCTCCAAGAAATATAGTAAGATCCTCAAGGATATGAAAAAGGACCAATTAGAAATTAAGCATACACTGACTGAAATAAAGAATAATATACAGAAATCCAATAGCAGACTAGAAGATCCCAAGAATTAAGTCAAAGACTTGAAATACGAAGCAGAAAACACCCATGGGAAAAGCAAAAATCAAAAAGAATCCAAAAATATGAAAATACTGCAAGGAGTCTCTGGGACAACTTTAAGCATACCAACATCCAAATTATAGGGGTACCAGAAGAAGAGAGAAGAAAGATATTGAAAACCTATTTGAAGAAATGACAAAAAACTTCCTCTACCCAATGAAAGAAATAGACTTACATGTCCAGGAAGCACAGAGAACACCAAACAAAATGAAACCAAAGAGGACCACACCAAGACACATCATAATTAAAATCAAGGGAGTACCCATATGACTGTCAGCTGATTTCTCAACAGAAACTATGCAGGCCAGAAGGGAGTGGCAAGAAATATTCAAAGTGATGAATAGCAAGAACCTACAACCAAGATTACTCTACCCAGCAAAGCTATCATTGAGAATTGAAGGTCAGATAAAAAGCTTCACAGACAAGAAAAAGCTAAAGGAGTTCATCATCACCAAACCAGTATTATATGAAATGCTGAAGGGTATTCTTTAAGAAAAGGAAGAAGAAGAAAAAGGTAAAGATAAAAATGATGAACAACAAATACATATATTATCAACAAGTGAATCTAAAAATAAAGTGAATAAAAAAATCTGATGAACAGAATAAACTGGTGAATAGAATAGAATCAGGGGCATAGAAAGGAAGTGGACTTACAGTTCTCAGGGGGAAAAGGGTATGAGGTTGTGGGAAGAGACTGGACAAAAATCGTACACCTATGGATGAGGACAGTGGCATGGAGAGGTAAGGGAAGGAGGTTGGGAACTGGATGCAGTGGAGCTATGGGGGGGGGGGGGGAAAGAACAACTGTAATAATCTGAACAATAAAAAATGTAAAACATAAACTGATGAATAAAAACAATCCAGAGACAGAGAATCATTGATCAGACCATCAAACCTCAGAGGAAATGTAGGGGAGGGTGGGGGTAAGGGGGAGAGATCAACCAAAGGACTTGTATGCATGAATACCAGTCTAACCAGTGGATACAGACACCAGGGGGGTAAGGGCATGAGTGGGGAGGTGGGGGCAATGGGTGGATAAGGACACATATGTAATACCTTAATCAATAAAGAAAAAAAAAATCAATGAAACT
The DNA here is from genome assembly GCF_964339955.1 of Pipistrellus hanaki. Taxonomy (NCBI): domain Eukaryota; kingdom Metazoa; phylum Chordata; class Mammalia; order Chiroptera; family Vespertilionidae; genus Pipistrellus; species Pipistrellus hanaki. Next base: position 70,129,166 of record NC_140503.1, read on the forward strand.
AAGAACTGGTTCTTTGAAAAGATAAACAAAATACCAGGACCAGATGGCTTCACTGGTGAATTCTACCAAATATTCTAATACAAATCATCCTCAAACTCTCCAAAAAAACTGAAGAAAAAAGAAAGTTTTCAAACTAATTTACCAGGCTATCGTTATCTTGATATCAAAATCAGACAAGGCTGCCACAAAAAGTAAAATTATAGGTAAATATCCCTGATGATCATAGATACAAAAATCCTCAATAAAATAATAGCCAATGAAATTCAACAATACATTTAAAGGATCAAACACCATGATTAAGTGGAATTTGTTCTAGGGATGCAAGGATGGCTCAACGTCCTCAAATAAGTCAATATGAAGCACCACATTAACAAAATAAAGGGCAAAATCATGTGATAATCTCAATAGATGAAAAAAATCATTTGGCAAAATTCAACATCCATTTATGATTTTAAAAACTCTCAACAAAGTGCACATAGAGGGAATCTATCTCAACATAAAAAAAGTCCTTAAATGGAAAGCCTACAGCTAATGTCATACCCAAAGAGGTTTTAAAAGACCTGTATATTGAAAACTACAAAATATTGTATATATTTTAAAAATTGAAGGCATAAATGAATTGGAATGACTATTATTGTTATAATCCCATACTTCCTAAAACAATATTCAGATTCCATGCAATCCCTTCCAAAATTTCAATGAAAATTTTTTGCAGAAATAGAATAAACAGTCCTAAAATTCATATGAAAGCATAAAAGACCCTAAATAGCCAAAGCAATCTTAAGAAATAAAAACAAAGCCAGAGGCATCACATTCCTGATTTAAACTATATTACAAAGCTATAGTAATTTAAATGGTATGGTATTGAAATAAAAACAGACACACAGACCAGTGATACAAAATTAAGAACTCATAAATAAATCCAAAAAATACATGTCAATTAATTAATGACAAATGAAACAAAAGTATATACTAGGGAAAGAACAGTATCTTCAAAAAATGATGTTAGGAAAATTGGACAATCACAGGCAAAAGAATAAAATTATCTTACACCATGCACAAAAATTAACTCAGAATTTATTAGATATTTGAAGTAAAACCTAAAACTATATAACTCCTAGAAGAAACATAGATGGTAAGCTTCTTGACATAAGTCTTGGTGAAATTTTTGAATCTGACACCAAAACAAAAGCAAAAATCAACCAGTAGGACTATATCAAACCAAAAAGCCTCTTTAGAACAAAGAAAACCACCAAAAAATAGAAGGCAATCTACTGAATGGGAGAAAATATTTGCAACTCATATCGTTGGTGAGAGATCAATATCCAAGATATATAAAGAACTCATACAACTCAATAGCAAAAAAGACAAGCCATCTGATTAAAAAACTGGGCAGATGATCTGAAGTAACATTTTTTCTTCAAAGAAGGCATAAAGATGGCAACAGATATATGAAAAGATGTTCTATATTATTAATTACTTGGCAAATGCAAATGAAAAGCAAAATTGAGTTATCACCTCATACTTGTTAGAATGACTTATAAAAGGGACAAGAAATAGTAAGTGTTGACAAGGATGTGGAGCAAAAGGAACCTTGTGTACTGTTGGTGAGAGTATAAATTGGTGCAGCCACTATGGAAAACAATATGGTGGTTCCTCAAAAAAGTTAAAAATAGAACTACCATATGGTCCAGTTTTTCCACTTCAGAGTATTTACCTGAAGAAAACAAAAAACCAATAACCAAGATACAGAAACAACCTAAGTGTCCATTGATGGATGAATGATTAAAGAAACAATATATAATAAAAGGCTAATATGCAAATCAACCAAACAGCAGAACAACCAGTTACTGTGATGTGCACTGACCACCAGGAGGCAGACACTCAATGCAGGAGCTTCCCTGGGTGGTCAGTGTGCTCCCACAGGAAGAGCACTGCTCAACCAGAAGCTGGGCTCAGGGCTGGCGAGGGCACGGCGGTGGCGGGAACCTCTCCTGCTTCTTAGCTTGAGTGCTAAGGATGTCAAACTGCCGGATATCCCCCGATATACTCCTGGACTGCGAAAGGGCAAAGGCTGGGCTGAGGGACTTCCCCACCCCTGGCAGTACATGAATTTTCATGCATCGGTCGCTTACGATTGACCTAATGACCAGTTGACCGGTTGCTATGATGTGCACTGACCACAAGGGGGAAGATGCTTAATGTAGGAGCTTCCCCTGGTGGTCAGTGCACTCCCACACCCAACCTCCCACGGTACCTCCCCCTGGCTGGCCAGCCTTGATTGGCCCAGTGGGGACTGGGTGAGATGGCCCCTATCAGCCCCGATCGGCTGCCAGGCCGAGGAACCCCATCCACTCACAAATTCGTGTACTGAGCCTCCAGTATATATATAACAATGCAGTAATATTTAGCCATAAAAAAGAATGAAATCTTGCCACTTGCACTTGTGACATGAATGGAAGTTGAGGAAATTATGTTAAGTGAAAAAAGCCAGGCAGAAAAAGGACAAATATCATATAATCTCTCTTATATGAGACATCTAAAATAAGTAAATAAATAAATAAATAAATAAACAAATAAACAAACAAACAGACAGACAGACAAACAAAGCAATAAAGTAATTTAGTAATAAATAAAGTAATAAATAACAATCTAGTTTATAGAGTCAGAGAACTGATTGGTGGTTACCAGAGACAAGAGTTAAGTTTTGTCTATAGTTAAATAAAAATTTAAAAATAAAAAGTGTTCTTAAAAATTTTTTTGAACTATAAAAATTAAGGCTACAGTAGAAAGAGATGAGATCAAAGTCTTGTGATTTTTTAAAAATTACATGGCTATTTGTCCAATTGACAATTGTTTGGGTATTCAGCTTATACTTTCAAATGGATTTGATCATAGGAGTATCCTAGTTTTTGTATGAGATAAAGCATGTAAGAAGAAAATATTTTAATTATTAAAAAAATATAAAACATACATGACTCTAAAATAAAAATATAAAAAGCTATAGATTAAAAAGTCCTTATCCCAAAACTCCATCCATACCACATCTCCTTCTCTAATTAACCATCTCATAATTGTATTATGCATCTTTCCAGTGATTTTTTGTGTGTATCTATAAACAAATGTCAAAATGCTTATTTATTTACTTGTGACTTTCTTATGCTTTCTGCACCTTGCTTTCAGGACACCCTACTCTGTACTTAGCGAGCCGAAGGAAAATGTTTAAACTAAGGGGACTACTAGCTTGACAAATCAGTTGAATGAATGGGTTGTAACATTCTTAAATTATATTTCACCTTTAATTATTGTTTAGTATCTAACTTCAGTTTTTCTCATCAGTAAAAAATCCCATTTAAAAATTTATCAGTTTGTAAGTAAAACAAGTTATGGCAAAAAGGGATGAAATCTGAAATTTGATTCAAAATAGAGTGAGTGCAGGGTGTAGATCAAATAAGCTAGGATATGAATTGGTAATTCATCAAACTATGTGTTGATCCTGCTGTGATTCATTATATTATTCTATCTTTGGTATTTTGAAATTTCTATAATAAAAATGTATTAGAAATATGTGGTGACAATCAGGTATCTATTTAAAGACCCTAAGTTTTTAGAAATACATGATTTCTCATTAAAATGTAATGAGCATCAAAATACTTCCTGAAAGATGGCAACTCTAATTCCACAAAATTAACTAACCTGCCACTGGGGAATGTCAAATACCATGTGGGCCACTCAGAGCCAGGAAACTAAAACTATAATGAACAAGTGACCCCAAGAGGAATTCAACCCTCTCAGCAACCACTTGCTTTGTGATTCTAAAGGGGTGAGGGCAAAATAGATACAGAATCACAGTTCAAAATAAGGAAGTGGGGTTAAAATAATCCATTGAGAGCAAAAGCCTACCTTTATCATTAAGATAAATTCCTTACAACGAAACTTTTTTCCTCGTTTTCCCCTTTTCATATTTTAAAAGGGTGAGCATTTAACAACAACACAGGAAAACAAGACATAGTGCCATTACCAAATCTTTATATAAAGGGAACTAACAGGAGGGAAAAAAAAAAAAAGAATTGTATTAAAAAGAACAGAGATTTAGTGATAGTCTTTAATTCATACAGGTTTATTGACAAAATGTTTATACACTTTGAAAAAAATTTCTTACTGAATGATGCAATAAGGTTCAAATAGAGTTCTAACAATTACAAAATTTGTAATAATATGAATAAAGATTTATTAAAAAATAAAAATAAAAAACACAACTTTGAAGTAGCTCCATGTGCTAAGTAACAAATCTGTGCAATATCTTTGGGTGAGAGTGGAGCCAGTGATGTAGGCAGTTATACAGAAACCAAACTACAGTCCCCTGATGGACCAGCTGAGCTATCAAAGGGTGCACACTGCAGATTTCAGGAAAATTTTTGTTCACCACCGACAGGTACGTTTTTAGAAAAGATGCTTGGAAAGGCCTTCAGTTTGCACTCCTAGAGGGCTATAGACACAGGTGCCTTTCAATCATCAACCACTTAAGTTGTTGAAAAATGGCATTTTTCAAAGAAACTGTAGCTTTGAAGGGTTGCGACAGTGGCAACAAAGGTCCAGGAGAGGCCGCACTCTGGGAGCTCCTGGCCACAGTCACCACTGCACGGATGGCGTCCTCCATAAGGGCCTTTAATTGTGGTGACCGTCTTGTCAATAGTCTTCACCGGTGCCGCTTTCCCTCTGTTTCTTGCTTATCGCTCTGACTTGGTGAAATGACCGAGGAAACGATTTTTTCCTGAAGGAGTGGAAGCGCGGTTTGCACAGCACTGCAGGCTCCTCAGTCACTCAGCATCCCCCCAGGGGTGTCTTCTCCAGAGGGTACAAGTTTAAAGGGCCTCTAAGGAACGACTGAGATGGCAACTTGGACTTCTGTGCAGAGAGGATAATGGTGACGGGATTTGTTTATTTGACCCAGAAGGACTTTTGCAAAATGTCCAGGGGTTTAAACCCCCAAGTCTCACAGCATCCTGAACCAGAAAGTACGCATATCAGCAAGCACCCAACAGAGCTTCTGCACTTACTACTTTTAAGGGCACCCACGGGTCCTGCCAGGGGCGGTTCCTCTGGGAACTCTATCTCCTGAAGCTCAACCCCACGCTCTCTCAGCTCCTCCAAGATCCACAAGCCAAGGCACTCTGAGCTCTGAAATTGCTGATACAGGTGTCCTTCAAGGTTGTGTTCTCTTCCTGCTTTCCTTCAGTCTTAAAACATACTCACCCAGGATTTGATCTTGTTCTAGTCACATCCAATGCGAGCATGATTGACCTTAACCTACAGGGATAGAAACCATCCCGCTCCTTGAAGGAAGCAGCTCTGCCTGAGCACTCAGTATCCTGTCCTCTATTTTTCTAACTGTTTGGCATTGCTCTCACTTTCACCAGTTGTTCTCAAATATATTTTGCTGAAAGATGAGGCCTCAGATCCGGCTGAAGTCTATACCGGAACCTCGGTCTCCACAGATCATGCCTGAGAGAATCGAGAAGCCTTCAGAATTTGAATAGGTCTTCAATGGAAACATCTCAGTTCCCCTGTCCTGTCAACTCTGAGGCAAAGGCAAACTCTTCATTGAACATGTAAAGGTTTTCTCTCTTGGTATCAACAATGTTTCATCTGTCTGTTGACCCAAGCCAGGAAGCTGCAAAAAGTCTGTGCCGAGGAAATGACAATGGGAGTGGAAATGAATGCAGAGGAGGTGGGTGTGGGAGTACTCAAACATTGCCAACTTCTCTTCTGCTTGTTACTCTAGCAGAATAATATATATATTAAGTGATAAAGCTATGGTGTCTTCTTTATGAAGACTCACAAGGGTTCTCGAGAAATCTTCCCTTTGCCTCTGGGGTGCACAGCAATTGAAACTGCAGGGATATGATAAGATGGGAGAAAACTGCATGCAAAAATCTGCATCTTTGTTTCCTGTTGGTCCTAAACTTGTGTGTGCAAGCATGTCAAAATCAAGGTCAAGTATTTTTGCAGCCCAGCCAATATAACGATATGGAAGAAACGTTTTAATAAAAATTTCATAACTTAATTTTTACAATATCCTGTTATACATAACTAGAGGCCCAGTGCACAAAATTTGTGCACTGGAGGGGGGTCCCTCAGCCCAGCCTGCCCCTTTTCACAGTCCGGGAGCCAGCAGGGGATGTCCTACTGATGGCTTAGGCTGCTTCCTCTGCGGGAAGTGACCCTGCAATTTGGGGAAGGCCACGCCCCCATCACACCTCTGCTGCTGACACTGCCCGCTGGGCTGCGAGGCTGCTTGAGCCTCGGCCCTCACAGTGGCAGAAGCCATCCGTGGCTTGCCAGAGCCCCACACCAGCTATGGGTGGCTTGCTGGAACCCTGGGCCAGCCCTGGGCAAGCAGCAGCAGCCATTGGGAGCACTCGCAGCCATTGCTGACTCCATGTGGGGAGTACAGGCTGCCCTCCGCCAGACCCGCCTCCCCCACCCTGTCCCCAATGCTGCCATTGCATCTCCAATGCTGCAAGTCTCCACCCCTGCCCCTGATGCTGCTTGTCTTCACCCATCTGTGTCTGCTGCACACGCAGCCTGCTGATAGGTCATTACTGTGATGGCATCCCAACCAATTTGCATAATACCCTTTTATTAAATAGATTATTAACAACAAACTACAATGTTGCTAATGACTAATTACTAGAATCATATTGCATTCATTTCCCTTACATACCTTATGCACAGGTGCACCATTTTCTCCACTAATACTAGCAGCAAATATTTTAGCAGCCCATCACCATGTCATTAAGTCTTATATCAATTTGTTTGTTGTGCAAAACAGGAAATATTTCGCTTTCAGAGAACAAGAAAAATAGTTTTATTTGCATTATGCTTATTAATTTGTGCAGTTATTCAGTGCCTGGTAAGTTAATGTTCCAGAAAAATATTAATTTTTATTAAAATGTTCTGTTATTTTATGTTAATGATTACTCATTTATTTCAGCCCTTCGTATTCAGCATGTCTCTATTGAAATAAACCTACATTTCTATGAAAATTGAAGCTTTTGGGTTTTTTTGTGGCCCACGTAAACTTAAACCTTGTTTATTTGGCCTATGTTAGCCTTTGAATTTGACATGCTTGCTCTAGTGATTCCATATTCAGAGACACACAATATCAGCACTCTTGGGTTTCTGTTTATTTTCTAAAGTTGTTCTGTGCCCACTCCCCTCACCTGGTCACAGATCTACTACGCCTGCTCTAAAACTCAACTGACTCCAGTGTATAGACTCTACCTGAAGGCCTCCCATATTTTCTACCTTGCCCTCTACCCCTGAATTTAAACATTTCAAGATTGCTTTAGTTTTAGATTTGCATGAAATGTTCTATTGTGTTTAGTACAGATTTCAACACATTGTATTGTGTCTCCTTCCATCTCTGTGTCCCCTACAGACACAAAAATATTTTATATCTACACTCCTGGAAAAGCACAATACTATGTTGTGAGTATATACTTACCCTTCTGTGTGTGTATATGTTTCTACATAGTCCCAACTCCTTTTGGATCAGAAAGCAGGTTATTACTGAGAGGGTTGAATTCCTCTTGGAGTTGGTAGTTCATTATAGTTTACTTTCCTGGTATTTGACATTCCCCAGTGGCTGGATAGTTAATTTTGTGGAATTAGAGTTGCCTTTTTTAAGGGAAGAATTCTGTTGTTCATTAAATTGTACGGAAGCAATCATGTATTCCTAAAAATAAATACCTGATTGTCACTACATTTTTCTGAGGCTTTTTCATTATGAAAAATTTCAAATATACTAAAAATAGTATAGTATAATGAATTGCCAATTCATACCCAAGCTAATTTGATCTGTACCCCTACTCACTCTAATTTTAATCAAATTTCAGATATCACCCCATTTTCTATACCTTATTTTACTTTTAAATTGATCATTAAATATCTGATGTGATTTCTACAACAATAGGATTTTTATTGATGGGAAATACTGATGTTAAAGAGATATCAAACAATGATTAAAGATAAAATATAATTCAAGAATGTTACAATCCATTCATTCAACTGATTTGCCAAGCCAGCAGTCTCCTTATTTTAAATGTTTTCCTTCTGCTGTCTATTTACAGACAGAAAAAGTTTTCCAGAGCATCCTGAATGGAGGACATAAGGTCCAGAATAGCATTAAAAAAAGCCACCGGTAAATAATATTTATTTGACATTTGTTAATATACACACAAAAATCACAGGAAAGATGCATAATAAAGGAATGAAAATGGTTAATTAGGCAAGATGATGTGGTATGGATGGGGTGAGGGGATGAGGACTTTTTAATCTTTAACTTGTTTTGAGCCATGCATGTTTTATACTTTAAAAATAAATAAAATATTTTCTTATACATGCTCTATTTCATGCCCAAATTAGGATATTCCTATGATCAAATCCAGTTGAACATATTATAAGTTGCATACCAAAGCAATTGTCAGTTGGACAAATTGCTATGTAATTTTTATAAATCACCTGACTTTGATATCATCTATTTTGTGCCTATAGCTACTCATGGGGATAGGGCCTCTCTCTGGGAGACCCTGAGATTTATGTTCCAAAGAAAGGTCTCGAAAGCTCCTGGTCAGGAGGGATGGATCAAACCTGAGAATCTCGGGGAATGGGGAGAGGAAGACTGCAGAGTTTGCTCTGGGCCAAGAGGAGGGAGCCAGCATTGATTGATGCGGACTTTGGGTCTCAGGGAGCAGAAGACAACTAGGAGACAAGACTTTCTTGGTTCTTTAACGCACGGCCTACACCTTCTGGAGACTCCAGGACTCTTCTCCCAGCCTCAGAGCTGAAAAGTATGAAACTCAAGACATCGCAAAGAAACTGAAGTTGCAGCGAGGTGGCATCAGGGCAAGACAGCTTTGTTCTTCTTTATGGCACAGCTATTTCGACCTCCAAGCGTCTAACTCCGGATTTCACTGATCCGCTCTTTAAAGAAATAAACATAGGGCCCTTAGTGGGCGCCAGACAGAGGCTGAGGTGACCCCTGCCTTCTGAAAGCCTTTCTGCTCATCTCCCAGGAGCTTTGCTTCAGGGGAGTTTAGTTTGTTTTTTAAGATCTTTCCTGGAGTGAGAGGAGCTTTTCAGGGTGGTTGCATGCAGGCTGAGACCCAGTGGAGCACAGGAGGGAGGGAATAGTTTACCGCCCTTTGTTGATATTTACAGTCAGGATTTGTAAAGGAGAGGGGGTATCCAGAGCACAATACTTAAAAAGGGGGCAGGAAGACATAACTAGTAATTATAACCTAACTTTTCCTGTCAATTTGGTACTGTGGCTGAGAGGTGTCAGATGCAGGATATAAGCTCCAATTCCTTTGGATGTGGGGGTTCGAATCCCAGCACTACAAGAGTTTTATTCCATGCAGGTGCCCTCACTTCAGATATACATTCTGTAAATACATGCAGGGGGTACTCTACTACCTGAATTTTCTGAACACTGAGCTCTGGACCCGGCAGGGAGTTCACAGTTAAGTCTGATACTCAGACCATCGGAAGACCCACTCCTCCTGATGTTTGTTTGGAAGGGATTTCATAAGGCCTTGCCAAAGGGATGACATTTAAACTGGGGCGCTCAGCGTTGACCTATGAACCACGAGTTCAGGGTTCAATTCCTGGTCAAGGCACACGCCATGATTGTGGGCTCCATCCCTAGTGTGGGATGTGCAGGAGTCAGTTGATCAATGATTCTCTCTCATCATTGATGTTTCTGTCTCTCCTCCTCCCTTCCTCTCTGAAATAAAATATTATTAAAAATATTTAATTAACTGGGGCACTCAAGCTGAGAGAGGAGAGGTAGAGAGTCTTGGAACCTTAAAATGCAGGGTGTGTCCTGTAAAGTGGGGCACTGGAGAGGAGCACGGAGTGAAGTCAGTCTTTGTCTCATCATTTGATCCTAAGTGTTAACTCGGAAAAGTTGAGGCACTCACTCACATAACCTAAGAAAAAGTTTGGACAGTTGCACACAGCACTGAAAATGTCCCTATGCTTCCTGCTGCTGACTATCTCACAGGCCCTCACTGCATTTCTCACAGGGTTTTCTCTGTCTCTCCACCTGCCGATGGACTCCCCACTACAAGGGGACCACTCCCTTCTTCACTCCTCTCTCTTCACCTTTCCTTCCGGGCCACCATTAGGAGAGTAAAGGAGATGGCTAATCAGGGAGCTAATTATCCAGGGAAACAACTGCTCACCAGCTCAGGGAAGTGACTCAACTTCCAGACGTGAGCCATCCAAGGAAGACCATTCCGAACACCACCCCGCCCAGAAGGTCCTAGGATGAATTCCAAGTCAGAATTTGAACTCTTGAAGGAACATTCTCATTTCTGATTTCAAGGCAATGCCTTTCCTGCCCCTCAGACATGGTACCAGAAGGTTCTTTGGGCTCCACTACAACCAGATTTGCACCTTCCTCAAGGCCTTGTGAAGGAGTCACTGGTTCATTTTAATAAGTGGTGCTTTTAATAGGTGGTTAATTTTAATGGAAGCTGATTGGCCCATGGCCTAAAAAGGTAAGAGAAAGCCCTGTAACCAAGGGGTCTTACACTGACCCTCATTATTCCAGGGGGAGTGGTGTAGTTCTCTCAGTTAGGGTGTGGTGACACACTCATTCCAGGTCTCTCAGGTGTGGCTTGCTGAGCCACTGGGGAGGGTGAGCCGTCTTGCAGTGGCCAGCACACACCAGGTATAATCTGAAACATTTGTAAAGGATTTGGAGCCAGAATAAGGGGTCTTATTTGGATACCACTGTTTCTGTCCCCTTTCCATGTGCCTCCAGTGCCACTCCAGGAAGCCACAGAACTACTGGCTACTTCAAGAAGTGTCCGTCTCTGCCCAAGGAACCCAGGCAGTTGGGCAGAGGAGGGGAGACAAGCCCCCAACTGCCACAAAAGCTGGGAACCCTGCTTGGCCCAATATTTTTTTCTCCATCACTTCCCAGTAAGCCCCATTGTGCCTGAAAAGTGAGCCTAGGGCACAATGTGCGGCAGGGTGGGGTGAGAGGCAGTGGGGACATTTTAGAACCAGAGGAAGAGGGGAGCAAGGCTCTTACATGCAGTGTTTTCTGGGGGGCCTACAGATCTTCCCTTGTGGTGCCTGACTGATGCCCATTCGGGTGGGTTCTCCTCCTTACCTTTTCTCTGCAAGGCCTCCAGGATGGGACATACACATCCATTTCTCCAATGCCACCCTCTCCTCCCCCTCTTAACTGCTTTCTGGCCACCATCCTCCCTCTGTGAAAAGGGGCACAGGGAGGTGAAATGAGGCAACAGGTGAGAGCCTGAGCCCAGGCATCTTGAAAGTCATTGACCTGGGCAGGACACTGGGCTACCTCTAAGCCCTGGTGTGTGCAGAACTTCCTTCAAGGGAGGCTTCCGTCATCCAAGGTGTGTTGGGCCTAGAGTACTCCAGTGTCTCTACCTCTGTCACTTGCAGAAAAAGTCACGCCCCACGACTCAAGTGTGGAATGTTAGATAACTTAGTTGAGGGTTCAAGGATTCTTGACTTCCTTAGGTTGCTAGTTTGACTCCCATTGAAGGAACTCCCTGCTGCTTTGTACATCTTCAGTAGCACAGGCAAAAGCCAGGGAAGCCCTACATGTGTGTGGTCAACCTTTGAGTGGGTCTACATGTGTGGTCAACCTATTTTACTAAAATAAAAAGGGAAAATTTCTGTAAGGACTCAGGAATGTCTTAGAGATTCCAAGAGTGGAATACAATGAGGCCTCTGGAGTGGGCCACACATAGGGACTTGGAAGGTATCCAGGCTCCCTTTCTCATGATCACTTCTTCTCTTTTACGTATTTGGGTGTTCTATCACTTACGTTCTTTCTTATAATGCTTCTTCTGCTTCTTGGTCCACGCAGTAGAATATGATTGATGATATAGCTACTATAATGCCAATTTCCTTTCTAGTAATTGTGGGCTAATTAATTTGGACCAACCTCCTTGAGGAAACATGATAAAAATATTGGATAATATTTTACCAGATCTCCTTAAAAGCATTGAAGTACTAATATGATAGTAAACAACTGATAGGCTATAATCTAACAGGAATGTGGAATCCAAGAAGTAAGGGAAGCATAGACCTTGATATCTCTGAGGATATTTGCTAATTACTGCAAACTTGGGCTATAGTTTTGGCTGCCTCTTTGGGTGGGAGAGACAAGAGGGACAGATATCACCACCCAGCAACTGGCAATGGTACAAAGTCTAATAAGACACTCTCCCAAATATTAAGTTTCTACTCCAAAGAGCTATTCCCATAAGGTAAGGATGAACAAGAAGTAAATCTACCTTTATCCTCCCATTTTTAGTAATTGTTGTGAAGCTCAGCAGAAATCAGCTGAGTTTAGCAAGAGAAAATAGAAAAGATAAGCTTTCAACTTTTCCTGAGAAACTGTAATCACAGTCTGAATTCTCCCCAGGGACTATGTGGCCATTAACTTTTTTAAGGCTCTTTTTGAGTTGATAGTGCTCTATGTGCCTACGAGAAACTATATATTTCAGTAAGATAGTTTCATTTTGACCACAGCAATTCACTGCATATAATTTTGCAAAGACATTGAGCACTACCCATTCAAAGATGACCAATTACATAAGGAAACAAAGTGATATGAGTAAGAATCAACTGAAACAACAGATAAAATATTTTTGAGATTATCAGTTATAGATATTAAAACAACTAGAATTACCACTTTAAAGAAATAAAAGATAAGCTGGCACATATTTGCAGGAAATAGGAAATTACAAGATTTAGCGGGTTGATGGGACAGCAAACTGGTGCAGCCACTAGGGAAAACAGTGTGAAGGATCCTCAAAATATTAAAAATAGAACTACCATATTATCTAGCAATTCTACTTCTAGGAATTGAAATGAAATGAAATGAAAACAAAGGAAATAAAAACATGAACTCAAAAAAGATTATCTGCACTCCCATGTTCACGAGCAGCATTATTGACAATAACCAAAACATAAAACTAAGTGTCCATCAACAAATAAATGGATGTATTATATGATGGGCTATTATTCACCACAAAAAAGAGGAAACCCTGCCATTTGCAACAACATAGATAGACCTTGATGGGCATCATTCTAAGTGAAATAAGCCAGACAAACAAAAACAAATACTGTATGATATCTCTTGTGGAATTAAATGTGGAATTTAAAACAAAGCAAAACAAAACCCAACCTCATAGAAAAAGGGATCAAGCAGAAAAATCTCAGACATCTCTTGTGACAATATATTTATGGATACATCTCTTAAGGCAAAGGAAACTAAAGAGAAAATAAACAAATATAAAATAAAAAGCTTCTGCATAGTAAAAGAAACCATCAACAAAATGAAAAGGGAGCCCACTGTATGGCATGGATACATCTGATAAAGGGCTAATATCCAAAATATATAAGGAACTCATACAACTTAACAAAAGGAAGACAAACAACAATTAAAAAATGGGCAAAGGACCTAAATAGACACTTTTTCAAAGTGGACACAGAGGTGGCCAAGAAACATATGAAAAAATGCTCAGTCACTGATCATCAGAGAGATGCAAATTAACACAACAATGAGGTATCACCTCTCACCTGTCAGAATGGTTACCAGCAACAAATCAACAAATGATGAGTGTGCTGGGGAGGATGTGGAGAAAAGGGAACCCTAGTGCATTGCTGGTGGGAATGCAGACTGGTGCAGCCACCGTGGAAAACAATATGGGGTTTCTTTAAAAAATTAAATATGGAACTGTCATTTGACCCAGTGATCCCACTTACAGGAATATATCCTAAGAAACCTGAAACACTAATAAGAAAGAATGTATGTATCCCTATGTCCACAATAGTATTGATACAATTTGCAATAGCTAAGATCTGGAAACAGCCAGGTGCCCATCAGTAGGTGAGTGGATAAAATGCTGTGGTACATTTACACCATGGAGTACTATGCAGAAGTAAAAAAGAAGAATCTCCTACCCTTTGAAATAGCATGGAGGGATGTGGAGAGTATCATGCTAAGTGAAATAAGTCAGTCAGAAAAAGACAAGTATTACATGATCTCACTCATATGTGGAATCTAAGTAACAAAATAAACTGATGAATGGAGTGGATCCGGAGACATGGAATCATGGAACAGAATGCGGAATCTCAGAGGGAAGGTAGGTGGATGGGAGGTAATCAACCAAAGATCTTATGTGTGAGGAGCGGGGGTAGGCTGAAGGGGATTGATGGGGGGAAAGGGGAACATATGTAATACTTTCAAAAATAAAGGTTTAAAAGAAAAGAAAAGGAAAAGGGATCAGATTTGTGGTTATCAAAGGTAAGGGGTAAGGGAAATAGGAGAAAAATGTTCAAAAGATACAAACTTCCACTTAAAAGAAATAAGTTCTTCAGGCATGTAATGGACAGTGTGATGACTATGAAAATAGTTAACACTATTGCATGATATATAGACATTGTTAAGAGAACAAATACAAAGTTTTTATCGCAAGGAAGAAGTATTTTTTTGCTTTCTCTTTTTATTGTATCTACTAGAGGCCCAGTGTACGAATTTATGCACCAGTGGGGTCCTTCTGCCTGACCTACAGGATTGGGCTAAAACCAGCTCTCTGAGATCCCCTGAGGGGTCCCAGATTGTGAGAGGGCACAGGCCAGGCCAAGGGACCTCATGGGTGCAAAATTGGGACCAGAGAGGGTTGCAGGAGGGCTCCAGGGCAAGTCCACCCATCTCAGTCCTGATCAGCCAGACCCCAGCAGAAAGCTAACCTATTGGTCAGAGCTTCTGCCCATTGGTGGTCAGTGCATGTTATGGTGAGGGATTGAGTGGCCTTAGCATATCATTAGCATATTATGCTTTGATTGGTTAAACAGACAATTGGATGACCAGACACTTAGCATATTAGGCCTTTATTATATAAGATATGAAATAATGGATGCTAGTTAAACTTACAGTGGTAATCATTTCACAATGTATGTAAGTCAAACCATTATGTTGTATACCTTAAACTTATATGGTGATGTATGTCAATAACATCTCAATAAAACTGGGGAAAATTTGCCTTGTAATTTTGAAAAGGAATCAAATTGAACCTCTGGAATTAAAAATTATAATTTATAATAACAATTGACTCAGTGAGTACATTTAAAATCTGATTAAACACAGATGTAGAGAAAATTAGTAGATTATAAGTAAGAGCATATAATTCAGAAGGTAACATGGAAAGACAAAAAAGAAAGAAAATATAGAAAAAGGTTAAAAGTAGAGGACATGTTGTGAAGGTCTAATATGTTTAATTTCAGTTTCATAAACAATAGAGCAAAAACAACATTTGAAAAGAAAATGGTTGGAGAATTTTCCAGAACTGGAGAAAGACAACAATCTATAGATTTAAGAAATCCCATAGCCAAGGATCTAACATCTTAACTATTGGAAAAACATGGTACTAGTATTTCCTTATAAGATCATTTAGTCTTTTATTTTTTTTGCATTTCTATATTGAAATCTTCCCTGGATGCATCTGATTGGGGGAACCTAGGCCACATGCCCACTCCCAGCTTCCAGTTGGGAAAGCAAATTTTTCTAGAACAGACTTATATGTGAAATTATCAAATGTAAAGAGAATGTTTAAAAAAATGTTAGACACCCACTCATATGACAAATACATGAAGCAAGGCTATTCAGAATGTTCCTACCGTGTTTCCCCGAAAATAAGACATCCTCCGAAAATAAGACCTACTTACAGGTTTCCTTCTGAGTGAAATATAAGGCATCCCCCGAAAATAAGGCCCCCTAGGCTAAACATGAGAGATTTGGTCCACTGATTCTGAAAGAAATGGAGTCACAAGAAATTCACCAGGAAATTCAGGAATTGGATTGTTATGATGATGTTCCAGAAGATGATGACATGATTGTCATTGAATAAATGAGTAAATTCTTGACACTGTAGGATTCACAATTTATCTAGTTTGTGTTGACAACTACCGTACTACCGTACCATATACAGGTAATAAATTTCCTTTATTTTCATTTAACAATAAACGTGTACCGTATTCTTCTTCATGGAAAAATAAGACATCCCCTGAAAATAAGACCTAGCTCATCTTTGGGAGCAAAAATTAATATAAGACACTGTCTTATTTTCGGGGAAACAGGGTATTTAGGCCTCTGCTGTTTTCTCTTTGTACATTCTTCCTCAAGAACACAATTCTTAGCTCCAACTCAATGGATGATCTACACTGAGTGGCCAGATTATTATGATCTCTGAACGCATAATAATCTGGCCAAATAATATGAACATATAATATCCTGGTGCATGAATTCGTGCATGGGTGGGGTCTGGCCAGTCTGGCCAGGGGGAAGGGACATGGATGGTTGGCCGGCCTGCCTGCTGATCTATTGGGTCGGCAGCTAAGTAATTGCGGGTTTCACACATATATGCTTCAGTTGAATTTTTAGGTTTGCAGACGTAGTACAAATGTAAAACACATTTTGTTATTTGATAGTTGGCTATTCAGCTGTTAATCAGTAAAAAAAGTTTTTTGATCTGTTTTGTAGTTTTCGTTTGGCGTTCGTTGAAAAATGGAAAATCAAAAGGAACATTTTCGTCATATTTTGCTTTTTTATTTCCGCAAAGGGAAAACGCATCGCAAGCTCATAAAAAGTTATGTGCTGTTTATGGTGACGAAGCCTTAAAAGAACGGCAGTGTCAAAATTGGTTTGCCAAATTTCGTTCTGGTGATTTTTCACTCAAAGATGAAAAACGCTCTGGTCGTCCAGTTGAAGTTGATGACGCCCTAATCAAAGCAATAATCAATTCGGACTGTCACAGTACAACACATGAGATTGCAGAGAAGCTTCATGTATCACATACATGCATTGAAAATCACTTAAAACAACTTGGCTATGTTCAAAAACTCGATACATGGGTTCCTCACGAACTGAAAGAATCACAGTTAACGCAACGCATTAGCAGCTGCGATTTGCTAAAGAAACGTAATGAAAATGATCCATTTTTAAAACGACTGATAACTGGCAATGAAAAATTGGTTGTTTACAACAATATCAAGCGGAAAAGATCGTGGAGCAGGCCAGGTGAACCAACTCAAACAACATCAAAAGCTGATATTCATCAAAAGAAGGTTTTGTTATCAGTTTGGTGGGATTACAAAGGAATTGTCTACTTTGAACTCTTACCACCCAACCGAACGATCAATTCTGATGTCTACATTGAACAACTAACGAAATTAAACAATGCAGTTGAAGAAAAGCGGCCCGAATTGACAAATCGAAAAGGTGTTGTATTCTATCATGACAATGCAAGGCCACACACATCTTTGGTCACTCGGCAAAAATTAATGGAGCTTGGTTGGGATGTTTTGCCACATCCACCATATAGTCCTGACCTTGCACCATCTGATTACTTTTTGTTTCGATCTTTACAAAACTCCTTGAATGGTAAAAATTTCAATAATGATGATGATGTCAAATCGTACCTGATTCAGTTTTTTGCTAATAAAAACCAGAAGTTTTTTGAACGTGGGATTATGATGCTGCCTGAAAGATGGCAAAAGGTCATTGATCAAAATGGGCAATACATTACAGAATAAAGTTATTTAGTTCCATGAAAAAATTGTCTTTGATTTTCTTTTTAAAATCCGCAATTACTTAGTTGCCGACCCAATAACTCCTGGTTGAGGGGACAATTTTCATATTAGCCTTTCTTATATAGGATATAACTGAGTGGCCAGATTATTATGCACTCAGAGATCATAATAATTTGTCCACTCAGTGTATGTCAGTGATTTTCAAACTGATGTGCTGCTAGAATTTTAAAAACATGCAAACTTATTTAGTCAGGGGCACTGACTGCTTTTCCCTTCGACTCTAAAAAAAACCAAACAGCCGGGACCGGTTTGGCTCAATGGATAGAGCGTCGGCTTGGGGACTGAAGGGTCCTGGGTTCGATTCCTGTCAAGGGCATGTACCTTGGTTGCGGGCATATCCCCAGTCCCCAGTAGGGGGTGTGCAAGAGGCAGCTGATTGATGACTCTCTCTCATCGATGTTTCTGACTCTCTATCTCTCTCCCTTCCTCTCTGTACAAAATCAATAAAATATATTAAAAAAAAAAAACAACCAAACAAACAAAAAAACAAGACAACAGCCAACACAACAGCTGACCTATGTGAATGGGTCAAAGTCATACCTATTTCTTTATTTATTTTTTGTCAGATTGGGGGAAAAATGTTAATATATTTTTGGTGTGCCACAGGATTTTAGTAATTTATGTGTGCTATGAGATGAAAAAAGTTGAAAATCATTGATCTATATATTTTGAGCTAACCTTGACCTATCTATACTAATAAAAGGGTAATATGCTAATTAGATCAGACATCTTCTGGACGTCCTTCCTGACAAAGCCGATGCATGGCAGGCCTGCAAACCACCTGCAGCCCCTCGCCCAGGCCGCCCAGTCCCCCAGCAGAGACCCCCACCCCAATCGAGACGTGGCTGGCCTGAAAACCACCCCAGGCCCCTCGTCCAGGCTGTTTCTTCCCAGTGGGGACCCCAACCCTGATCTGGGGCACTTTTTAGGGCAGGCCAGCTGGTCCCCACCCATGCTCCAGGCCTCTATCCTATATAATAAAAGGTTAATATGCAAATTCATTCTAATGGCAGAATGACTGCTGCACCAGTCACTATGAGGTTTATTGACTATCTTTTGGTTTCTTTCCCTGGCCGGCAGGCTCTGATCACCTGATGGCCACCCACTGCAGGGGTAGGGCCAGCAAGCAGGCAGAAACAGCTGACTTCTCAGGCCCTTCCCCTGGCCATCAGGCATTCATCATTCGATGGCGAACAGAGAACCAGGGGTGGGTGGCAGCAGAGGGTGGAGTCGGCTGTGGGCAGCTGCGGGAGATGGCCTTCATCACAGGCCAGGCCTAGGGGCTGTACCCATGCACGAATTTCATGTGCCGGGCCTCTGGTCAATCTATATAACTCCAGACACAAGAGTATTCTAGCTATTGTACAATTCCCATAAACTCCTCCATCCATAAACTCCATCTCAAATTCAGCCCTTAGTACACTTCTGGCCTACTCAGACACCATCTCTCTAGAATTTTTTCCTCAGCAAATATCATCTTGCTTCTTCAAGGTGTATTTGATTCTCTCCTCTTTATTGTCTTTTATAACCTCTTTATTCATATCTTACTTCAGCAGAATCTGTCTTCCCTGTTTCTCTTTCAATAATTCCCCCCCTCCCCCCTTTCTAGTCCATAACTGTTACTTTCTTGAGCATCTGTACCTGGCCAAGCTCTGGTGTTTCCTTGGCTCTAGTTTCTCTTCCCTTCCCTTCAATTCATTCTGCCTATCCATGTCTGCTGGCTTTCCATTTTCAATTTTTCAAAGGGTATAACTTCATTCCACAAATATGTCTCCTACTAACCTATCTTCTTACCTTTCCTTATTTTCGGGAGGGTGGGCCTCTGCCCCAGATGATACTGCTGTAATTAGCCAGGAAAGGAGCAGAGAAAAAGCCAGACTCATAGGCATGTTCTCTGTAAAACACTGGGGGGAGGATCCAGCAAAGGGAAGATAAACCCATGCCTGGTAGAGTTGGAGTGACATAGGGAAGGTGCCTGTCTGTCAGTCACAGCTGGGAAGAGAGATCATTGGCCAGAATAGGCGTGGCCACTGCAAGCACCCAATGATGGCTCACACTTGGCTTCCTCACATTCTCCCATGTGGTCCATGGCCAAGCAGGACCTCTTACGCCCCCCCCCCCCCCCCCACACACACACATACACACACACGCACACAATAAATTAATGGACTGCAGCTAGCCTGATGCTGAACTGGACTTGGCTCCACATGGAAAGGGAACTCTGGGCACTAGTGAAACCCCAGCTACACTTCTATGATTGGACTAAGGAAAATGGGACTAAGGGAAAGCCAGAGGTGTAATTCTAGGAAATAAAGCTTTCTACCACATCTCATCCTCCCGTGGGGTCTTCCAGAAATGCTTATCCCAGCGGTACCCCCAAGAACTCCACTCACACTAGCAATGGGGAGAGACAAGGCACGTTTTCACCTCAGTCTTTCTCTCAGGCTTTTCTCCTAACTTTTCTTTTACCATCTCTATCTCTTTCTATCTCTCTCTCTAACTTTTCTTTTACCAGAGATCACCCCGCCCCCCAATTTGTGTCTTAGTCTCCCTACAAAGTGTTGCTCAAGTCCATCCCTCCAGTGGGCCTGCATTTGTGAATGCTCACTGTGTAAATTTGTGAACCTTGGCTGTCTCAACGGCCCCCTCACACCAGGCACAGCTTCATTTAAAAAAAAAAAATCTATCTATATCTATATCTATATCTATATCTATATCTATATCTATATCTATATTTCTTTATTGTTGAAAGTATTACATATGCGCCCCCTTCCCCCCCCCCCCCCCACTGAACACCTCCACTCCCACACCCATCCTAGGCACAGCTACTTTTTATTGTTCTCTTTTATAAAAACCAAAGTTATTTTATTCCACAAAACTATGACAGTGTCTTCAAGGCAAAGAACATATGTGGATGTCTTGTTCCTAGGACGAGCCTAGCACAAAATCGGAATTTAGTGTTTGTTGAATAAAGGGATGAATTAAATAGCGAGTTAATGAATGGCTGCTCTGACGCTGAGGCAGAAGGTCCCTATGTCAAAGGAACTTGAAGCAGGCGGTGGCAGGTCGTGGATGTCCTGAGTCAAGTAGAAAACCGAATGCATATGTCCCAGTTTCAGCTGAGAGAACTGTGGTAGGCAGGCAACTTTTCCTCTATGCAGGGTTTTCATTCTTAATCTTGACAATCTGCAGCTGAGAGGGACGGGGGGGTGGGGAGGAAGTATTTAACTGTATCGGATTGGGCATATTTTTCTAGTGGTCTCTCTCACTGACTCCCATGTTGTGCTATCCGCAGTAAGAGCCTGCAGGCTGAATTCCTGTACGTAGTTGGGAAACAAATTGAAGCAACATTCAGGTATTGACTACTCCCAACATTGATACTGTAACAAATACCTAGCACAAATATCTTCCTTTATTAGCAAGAAGAGGAAAGCTAAACTGTAGGGCCCTATAGCTCAGGGGTTAGAGCACTGGTCTTGTAAACCAGGGGTCGCGAGTTCAAATCTCGCTGGGGCCTAACGAATGCATGTTTTACTTTTTTAATTGTTCTCACCGCCCTCCCTCACCTTGACCCCATCACAAATTCGACCACAGTCCAGATCTTCGGCGTAGTCGGCTTCCTCTCAGGTTCCTGCGTCAGGTTCCCCTGGTAGCAAATGCTGCTTTTGCTTACGAGGTTGTCGCGGAATCCATTTTAAGCTGCAGGAAGCGCTGCGGGCCTCTACGGACCCGTGCGGGGAAGGCTGGGAGGGTGGCCTAGCCCGAGCCGGGAGGGCGTGGTAGAGAAGAGAAGGGGATCGATCCTCGGCACTCGTCCTAGGCAGGCTTGGGTCCCGGAACCAGGTCCTCCTGGGCAGTCCCGCAAGGTTTCAGGTTTCAGTGGGTTTTCCAACACGTCCGTGCCCCGGGGGGGGGGGGGGGTGGGGGGGGAGGAGGGGGGAGGGGAAGGAGTGGGAAGAGAAGGGGGGATGCAAGTGGAGACTTGGGCCCCCAACTTCGATTCGAAGAAATTGTGGCTTTCTCTTTAGAAAACCTCAAAATATTTTCACCACAAGTCAGTTCTCACACAAACACTGGGCTTCGATTCTCTCTTCCACACGCACTGGGTGACTCACCCCGAGTCTGCGGACGTGTGAGCGGACAAGAGCTCCAGCTGGCGGTGCCCACGCGCCTGGGGGAGCGGGGAGCCCGGGAAGTGAGGACAGGAACCGGCTCGCACCCTCTCCCCGGCTCGGGGTGGCGCGGTAAGAACTACGTGCTCCACCGCCTCCGTCCCCAGTCCTCTGGAAGCCCGGATGGCTGCTCCCAGGCTGGACACATATCGAACCGGGGAGGCTCGGACCCGCACACTACGGGAAAACAGCGCCCGCCCCCACTCCCAACCCCGGGGAGTGGCCCCCGTTCCGCCCGAGGCCTCACACGCACCGGGACCAGCGGCGCCTGTGAAAACCACGGGCTGGCCCTGCTTCTGAGGCAGGAGGATTCAGCTCTAATGGGTTGTCTCCAAACCTGTGGGTGCAGGGACGTCCTCACAAGATGCTTACTAGGAGGTGTGCATTCGCTAGCAGTCAGAGACCATTTCATACCCGCTATGTTTATCTCTGTCTTGAATAGGGGATTCTAGAACACTTGCTCACGTGCTCCCTTCGATAGCTCAGCTGGTAGAGCGGAGGACTGTAGCCACTTCCTGTCTAGCTATCCTTAGGTCGCTGGTTCGATTCCGGCTCGAAGGAGAGGCTAATGTTTTAATTTAGCTCCTCATCCCCGGTGTATCACATCTACAAATCCTGCCTCGTAGTCTTTTGTTAAACAGTGAGAAATAGGAGTTAGCACCAGTTCAACTAACCAACTGGAAAAGTTCCTAGTTATTGTGTTAAGAGGTGTTACTTTTTTGGCTCTAGGTTATTCCTAGGTTGCTCCCTGTGGTTCAAATGCCGGCGAAATTTTTGGTACAGAGTATGTATTGTATAAATGTATACATTAATTTGAGGAACTAACGCCTTAACTGTAACCTTCAGCGCGAGTGTCTGACCCCATTCTATACACACATCCATGCAGAAAGAGGGCCTTTTAATATATATATATATAAAATTCCATTAAAAGATTTTTTGAGCCGTAGCAGAAAGGGGGACTAGGATTTGATGTGAACCAGGATGAGACTGGGAGGGAATTCCAAAGCGATCAAACAATTTATGCAAAGGTGGGGAAAACTTGGCTGTCATTTAGGAAAACTGCAAGGCTCTGGAATATGTCAACACGTGCCAGACTGGCTCACCACCAACCAGCTCCGGCTCCTGATACTTTGATGCCCAGCAGCCTCGTCCCTCGGTTTTATGCTCCCGCGGGGTGGTAGCAACGCGATAGATACACTTCCCGCGCGTCTGCGCTGCGGCTGGGGACCCTAGAGCCTGGCAACCAGGTGCGGCTTGGGCCCTCCGTCTCCAACCTGTTTCCCTTTAGACTCCAGCTCGCGGCTAAGACCCTCCCGGCGGGACTCGGTGGGACTAAGAAATGTGGCCTGAAGTGTGCCAGGCTGCCTCTCCTCGCCCCACTTGGCGTCTGGAAGCGTCCAGGACGTGGTTTGGGGGAGAATAACCGGTGCTAGGTCCGGAGACAGACAGGAAAATTCACAAAGATGGAGAGAAAAATTAACACGGGCGAAAAGTAACAGCCACAAAGAACAAAACGGAGCGGCCTGGTAGAAAAGTGAGAGTCAGAGGAAACCTAGCACAGCCACTGGCACCGTGGCTCGTTGGTCTAGGGGTATGATTCTCGCTTTGGGTGCGAGAGGTCCCGGGTTCAAATCCCGGACGAGCCCAATTTTGCTTTTCACTCCTTTAAGGAGCTAATACACGGAAGTTCTCTTCCGTGCCAACTTTTGTTGTTCCACGGTCTGCAAACCAGAGGTGCACTGAACTAACGCGAAGCAAAATGCGGACAGATGGCCTGTATTGGAGACCACTCTGCCTGGCTGCTTGGACTCTAAGGGACCCCATGGCTTCTGGAAGCAGCAGCCCGTGTCCTGTGGGGCTTCTGCAGCAAGGAGGGAGTCCTGCTTTCGCTGATCGTGTGTCTCCGACGCAGATCTCCAGGGTTCGCTTGAAGGCCGGGCAGGGACTCGCCCGCTGCGCCTGGGGCTGGGGCTGGGGCTGAGGCTGGAGCTGGGGCGGGAGCTGTGGCTGTGGCTGTGGCTGAGGCTGGGACTGGGGCTGCACCGCGGGGTCCTCTCCAGCGGCCACGCCCTCAGGCGATCGCTGCCAAAGCACAGCACAGAAAGCCAAGCAAGGCAGAAGAGAAGGAAAGAAGTAGATACTCTTGAAAGTATAAAAGAAAAACGGGTTTGTGAAACAGGATCTGACAACCCCAACCCCTTAGTGACAGTCAACAAACAACTTGTGAATATTTTGTCGACAGTCTTTTTGAGCAAGCGCAGAAGGTTGGTGCCAAATGCTTGTCTCCCACTGAACAGAAGAAACAGGTAGATTATAAATACGAAATTACGGAAAAATGGGCTCGCGGTTAGTGATGATTACAGAAGTTATTCAGATGGTGCAAGTCAGCAGTTTCTGAGCTTCATCAAAAAAGGGGTCTTGCCTTGGGATTACAGGGAACACTTGATAAGGAGGCGGTGGATGTAAGAAACACGAAGTATGTGTGGCAGAAACCTGTGTTCCAGCCATTCTCAGGACAGGCTCACTGACTGGGAGGTGCCACACCAAAACTTATTTCTAAAACAAAAAGTGTTGAAGTTGAGAAGAAAAATAATTTGTCTCCTGTCCGACTAAACAACCTGGAACCCACCACTAATATGCAGAGCTGGTTAGCCAGTGGGAAAAGGGTTGTTCGGAAATTTAGTATGTCTCATAGGATAGGCCACATATCAAAGACTTCATTGAAAAATACCGAGGATCTCAAAGACGTCCGCCCTGCCCACTGGCCACAGCTCTTCCTTACCCCGGGTTGCTAGATGAAGTACTCACTCTGGAAGAAGCAGACTTATGGAATGCTGTCATCATTCAGAGACTCCACAAAACTATGGAATACTTTGGAGAACTTTCGTAACATTGATCTTTGACACACTAAGTGGGCAGTTTGCAGAGAAGTGATGGTTTATGAATGGACATGCAAACCAAAATCAGGGGCGGGGGCAAGTCAGGTTCGCGGAACTTTTGGTTCAAGACCTATTTAACTCCCTCCGGATGGGAAGAGTTTTAAGTAAGCACACGTCAGGAGAGGGAACTATGACTGGAAACTATATTCAGTGCACTGTCTCCCAAAGGCTACTCGGAAAAATATGCTTCTTTTCAAATACCAAGGATGCAACATAAGATGTATTAAAGGACCATATCATTTAGTATCTTAATGTGGTATTGAGAGAAGTTAGCTTGAAGCGCAGACAGACAGGGCAGGGGTCCAGTGGGAAACAAAGGCAGGTGGAACACAGGCAAGGGGCAGACATGGCAGTTTGAGGGGCCTAACCACAGGAACCAACCGAGCAGAAATAATAAAATGTTTCTGGACTCAAAACGGAGGCATGGGAAACCAAGGGAGGGCCTGTAGCAACAAGATGTACGAATGCATAGAAACAGAAAAAGTTCAGCATAGGGACAGAGAAGGAACATAGAAACAGGGAGGGTTTAGGTCCATAGCTAGGCAAGAACAATTGAGGGAATCAATCAGGTGACAACAGTAGACAGAGAACAGGCTTGTAGCAAGCATATACCCCTAGACTGCAAGGCTTTAACGGGCAGCCCATTAATGGGTCCCTCTCCCCTTGCAGGGAGTCTGAATGCGCTTATAATAAAATTTCCTCACTTTTGCTTAAACCTTCTGGTCCACGTAGCTCATTCTTCTGCATTGAGAAACACAACCCCGGGAAACCATCTCAGCTCACTGTGTCCAGTTATCAGTATAAATTAGCAAATATGTCTACAGCATCATTCATTTAAACATCATCATTCCCAAATGGCAGTGATTTATTTGTTAGCCTGGCTCGGAATTTTTAAATAGCAATACATTAAGAATTATACATGGCAGGTTAAAAGCATCAGTGTCCTGAGATACAATCAAAATTCTAGAAGGAACTGCTTCTACCACAGCTCTGCCTAACCTTCAAAATGTTCTCATATGCATTCTCTAATGGTAAGGTATACTCAGATTTTTTTTTTAACATATATTTTATTGATTTTTTACAGAGAGGAAAGAAGACAGAAACATCGATGAGAGAAAGTTATCAATTAGCTGCCTCCTGCACGCCACCCACTGGGGATGTGCCCACAACCAAGGTACATGGCCTTGACCAGAATCAAACCCGGGACCCTTGAGTCCACAGGCCGATGCTCTGTCCACTGAGCCAAACCGGTTTCAGCGGTGTACTCAGATATTAAGTTGGCAATAGTATCTAGAATTTTCATGTAAGAATAATTTTCATGTAGCTTAGTATAATGTCAGCATTAATCTGTCTACTTGCATTTCTACATTTTTGAGAAGTGTAATTAAATTTTTTTTTTATAGATTTCATAGAGGAAAAGAGAGATAGAAATATCAATGCAATAATGAGAGAGAATAATTGATTGGCTGCCTCCTGCAGGCCCCCTACTGGGGATCAAGCCCACAAATCATACATGTGCCCTGACCATGACATGAATTGACTGTGACCTCCTGGTTCACAGATTGATACTCAACCACTAAGCCAGGCTAGAAATATAATTAAAAAAACAAAAAACAAAACAACAACAACTATTGATATGTTCTCTCTGGGAACCTCAATTAACTCCCTATTTTCTTTTCTTTCAAAAATTAGGGACTTATTCTTAGCTAACATTTGAAGTAAGTCGTTCATTTGATACTGCTTACTTAGAATTTAATGTTGTGTTGTCACATTGCTAATTAATATTTTTAAAATGCCTTATGTAATGTATGGTTTTCTATCCCATTCACTAGAGTCAACCTGTGTATACATTCAAAGGTTATTTATTACATTCTGATGTCACCAAGGAAGACTTGTTTTGTTTCTTAGACTTTAAAATGAGTTAGACTTTAATATTCACTGTCAGATTGCATCCCCTTGCCCAAAAATAGGTGTAGGAAGCCTTTATGCAAATGATCTGTTGAATCATATTTAAAGTGAAATATACACTGAGTGTTCCAAGGAACTAAGCAGCCATGCTCATCCGCAGTAATGTTCACAAGGCACTGGATATCTGTGAAAGGAACAGGTCTCAAACTGTTTGGTCTCAAGACCTTTTGTTTATGTGGGTTATAAATATGTTAAAAGTTATCCTTATAAATAATAAACATGTAAATATTAAAAAAAAAAAGAAGAAAAGAAAAAGAAGGTACTCAAATGAGGAGAAAAACTTTCTTTTGGCAAAGAGGATAGGAAAAGCCATTCCAGGAAAAGAGGAAGGGCTCTGGTTTTTGTCAAAAGTGCAGATGTCAGGTTATAAGCAGGCTGAGGTCAGAGGCTGGTCAGGTATTGTTGGGAGCATTTACCAGCGTGTTTCACAGATGAAAGCAGATGGCTAATAGAGGGACCAAAGCAGGCTGGCTAAACCACTCGTTAGGAGTTTCCATTTTACTGTATTTGAGTGATAAGCAATCTCTGTAAATAGTTATTATCGGAAGAACACCTTGAAACATTTGGGAAAGAGAACGGGCATGAAGCCCAGGGTTTGTTGAAAAGTGAGTTATTACTGTTTGTCTGCTTGGAAAGAGAGCCATGTCAGCAGGCCTGTGTCCCATTCTCCCTCTGTCAGAACTGTCTCTTCTTCCTGGAAGTGGAGGCATGATCCTTCTTCTCACGTGAGCTTCATCCTTTTTAACCATTACTTCTCTTCTTAAGTTTCATGCCTATAGACCAAAACGATGTAAGAGTTATAAAGAAATTTGGAGATTAAGCTCTTCCTTCCATCACACAGTTTTACTATTAGTCTTAAGGACAGAATTAAACATTTGTACTCTGTGTAAAGGGGGAAGGTACACCAGTGCTAGCATCCTTAGAAGGAGAACCCACCCTGTCTGTGCAGGGAAACTATTGGCTTGAAGAAGAGACATAGAAAAACATTTCAGAAAAAGGAGAATAACTTTTAAGTTCAAGTTGTCAGAACATTTTAAAAATATATGAATATACTAGAGGCTCGGTGCACAAAATTTGTGCATGGTGGGGGGGGGGGAGTTTTGGGGGGAGGGTGGTTGGGAGGGTGTTTCTCAGACCAGTCTGCACCCTCTCCAATCTAGGACCCCTTGAAGGATGTCCTACTGCCAGTTTACAGGGATTGGGCCTAAACTGGCAGTCAGATATCCTTCTCACAATCCAGTACTGCTGGCTCCTAACTGCTCACCTGCCTGCCTGCCTGTCTGATTGCCCATAACCACTCTGCCTGCCAGCCTGCTCACCCCCAACTGCCCCCATCCCCCTGCTGTCCTGATCACCTCCAACTGACCCCCCTGCTGGTCTGCTTATCCTCAATGGCCCCGCCCCCCCACCAGCCTGATCACCCACAACTGCCCTTCCCTCTTGGCCTCTAACCGCCTCTACCTTGGCCCTGCCACCATGGCTTTGTCCAGAAGAACATCGGAAGTTCTCCCACTCTAATTAGCATATTACTCTTTTATTAGTATAGACAGAGGCCTGGTGAATGGGTGGGGGCCAGCTGGTTTGCTGGATCAGAAAAGGTGTCCCAGATCAGGGTGGGGTTCCCTTGGGGTGTGGGGCAGCCTGAGCGAGGGGCCTGTGGTGTTTTGCAGGCTGGCCATGCCCACATGGGGTGAGGGTCCCCAATGGGGGGGCATGGCCAACCTGGGTGAGGGGCTGAGGGCTGTTTTCTTTTTTCTTTTTTAAAATATATTTTATTGATTTTTTTACAGAGAGGAAGAGAGAGGGATAGAGAGTTAGAAAAATCGATGAGAGAGAATCATCGATCAGCTGCCTCTTGCACACCCCCTACTGGGGATGTGCTCGCAACTAAGGTACATGCCCTTGACCAGAATCGAACCTGGGACCTTTCAGTCCGCAAGCCAATGCTCTATCTACTAAGCCAAACCAGTTTCTGCTGAGGGCTGTTTTCAAGCTGGCCACAGCCCCTTCAGGGTGAGGGTCCTGCTGGGGTGCCTGACCAGCCTGGGTGAGGGGCTGATGGCTGTTTGCAGAATGGCCAAGCCCCCAGCGGACCTTCACCCCACGGAGTGTGGCCAGCCTGGGTGAGGAGCTGAGAGCTGTTTTCAGGCTGGCCATGCCTTGTGGCACTTCAGGCTCCCAGACTCTCATTTTTTTTCTTTTCTCCCCCCTCCCCCCCCAACCCCAGCATCTCCTTGAGTAAAGGCCAGGGTTGGTTGGAAGCAGGTATCTGGGATTTATTTATCTTCTATAATTGAAACTTTGTAGCCTCGAGCGGAGGCCAGGGCCAGCCAGGGCAGGTGGGAAGCTTAGCTTCCTCCACTGCCAAGGGCAACCCAAGCCTTCTGCTCGCTCCAGCTCCTAGCTGCCACCTTCTTTGTTGGGCTAATTTGCATACTCGCTCCTGATTGGCTGCTGGGTGTAGCGGAGTGATGGTCAATCTGCATGTTTTTCTTTTATTAGTGTAGATTTTTCAATTGGCAATTATTTCACATCTATTACAATCATTGACAAAGATATAGTGTTTATTAATCATAAACTATAATTTCCTGTTATATTTTGAAACACAAATGGATAAGCACTTAGATGCACTTAAATAAAATTATAAAACTTTCTTCTCAAAAAACCTCATTTTCTGTTTTCTCATAACTCCATTGTGCCAACATGAAAATAAAACAATTAGAATGAAAGCAACCATTCACCATTCACCTGACTGCACTATCAGCTGTGTAGGCAGGTTGTGGATTTCCCCAAGGTTGCTCTGTGACATCTTGGAGGCAGAGAAGGGACGTGACTGTGTTCAGAGGCTGGAGGCTGCTCCCACTGTCACTGCCAAACTAAACCCAGAGGCTGATCTGTCTGTATGAGCTGGGGTGGACTGGTGTTTCAGGCCATGGGACAGTTTGTGTGTGAAGGTGACATTGGAGTGGAGTCCCTTGTCTCTGTTGTTAGGCGGTTCATCAGAGAATGTTTGTGTTGATGAAGTCATCTTGTCCCCAAAGGCTGAGGGAGGTGGCTGCTGCCTCAGTCTCCTGGGAATGCTGAGGCCCTCAGGGTGTTGAAATGGGCCCGGCAGCCATCTTCCCTAACGAGTGACTGGTTGATAACTTTTTAGAACTCACTTCTCAGTGTCTCTTGAATAAGTGATATGTGATTAATTTAAATTAGGTCCCACTCCCAAAGGGCTTGTCTGCCCACAAAGGACAGTGAGGATTTGGACACTCTGCCAGGTGCCAGTAGAGGCCCCACTCTAAGGACCCCATATCCTGTTACCTCTTTGCTCCAAAAAGACATTGAGCTTTGGTGTTTGGCAGAACAAATGTTCTGGTCAGAGGCATGCCTGTCCTCCCTCTCCAGAGGCTTCAGTAACCCGGAGGCACCAAGTACTGAGGGAAAGCGTTTATGGCAGTGTGCTTGGTCCTCTGCTCACTACCCCCAGCTTTTCTCCTTTTAGCCCAGGATTTGGTTGGGGATGCAGGCAAGCAGAGAGACGATGGGGGAAAGTGAAGCTCAGGCAGGATTCTGTCCCAACACAACTGAAAAGCACATGATGTTTGTCCTTTTTGGGTTCTCCATGCTGCCCATGTCACCAGAAATGATCAGGACTGGGCCGGCATGACTGGCATATGTGGGTTTTTGACTTCTGCAGGATAGAATACAAGTCACAAGCCCAGCTGATTTTGAGAGTATATGTTTTTTAAAGGTTGGGACAATGACACAAAGGAAGAGCTCTGGGCAGAAGAGGCAAGGTCACAGTAACAGAAGTGACCCTAGACTGGGCTGCCTAAACTCAGAAAAGGAAGTCACAGCAACAGATGTGAGCCTAGACTTTGCTGCTAGATCCCTGAGAAGGAAAAGTGACAAAAGTGAGCCAAGTGGAGACTGCCTTTATCTCACTGAAAAATTAGAGAAGAGAAGGACGCTGGGAGCTTAGGAGAAAGCAAGTAAAATTACACACCTGGGACAAGGGAGGTATTTTTGTGCTCAGGGGAGAGCATGTCTTGAGGATTTATCTGTTTTCTGAAGAAGGGAATTTTAGGGGAGGTCTCTATCAGAATATTCATCAGCTTCTTGGGCATGTATTTTAACATGCTTCTCTATCAAATGAGCATATAGTGGGATTTGGGATCATTCTCTTGTCGTCTTTATCTATATCTTGGATTTGTCTGGCTCTAATTAGGTGTTTTGTTATTTATTCCTCTGATTTCATTTGTTCTTGGTATTGGCAACTAATGGCACCACTGGATCTCTGTTACCTATCTCCCTGACTAGGGTGATTTTTAGCTACTCACTCTCTGCTGGTTATGTGTCCTTCCCTACCCAAGGACACCTGCTCCTAACTGTCCTTGGTTAGGGAAGATAGAGTCAAAGGTGGCTTTCTTTCTTTCTTTCTTTTTCTTTTATTGATCCATTTATTCAACATATATTTTTTTATTTCTTTATTGATTAAGGTATTACATATGTGTCCTTATCCCTCCACTACCTTCCCATCCCTTAGAGTCTAATGTTTTATGAGCTGGCTGTTGATTGTTTGGCCCTTTGTTTAAATATTTTGTCTCCATCTCCCTTATACTATTTGTCAGGGAACTTCCCTAGTTTTTTCTATTACCCTGCCACATCCACTTTTCTTACCCTTAAGTCTTCAGGTCCTTCCAGTTATCAAAACTGTTCCTAAGTTAGGCTCTAAAGCACATGCCCAAGCTTGTGTAACCCACTGGCAGCTGTTTAAAGAGTTAATCTCTCCCAGGAGAGGGTGCTTTGGAACAGGCACCAATGCCTCCAAAGTGAAGGCAATCCATGTGTTTTTAGGATTTATCAGTAAGCTAGAAGCAGAGCTTTCCTGGGACCTTTGGGAAGCCTTCCTACTCTACCTGCCTTATTTGGTAACAAATTACCAAACCCAGTTGTGCTGGTGATCCCTGAGAAGCCAGGAGAATCTGCATGGTTGGGATTCCCAAAGTGAGATCAGAGAATGTATTTTTAGATCAGGAGAGATAATAAAAAGACCTTGGGGCCTAGGTGTCAGCCACTGTTGTAGAAACTATGACTATAGAGATGATAGGACAATTATTCTTCTCTCATGGGGTTCTATGAAATGGAGAGACAATGAGATCAAGTAACCATCTAGGAGGGATGCTTGTCAGTGGAGATGGTCAGTTTTGCAGCTGTGCCAGAAGGAACAGAATAGTGGGGGCTCCTGGTTAGTCTCTTGTGGACAGCTGAGGATGAAGTAAGGAGAAGCCCAGGAAATAAGGCAAGGATAGTTCTGAGGGTTAGTGGCTGGGAGGCTGAGGTCAAGTAAGTGGGTACTAACAGCTGTCACTTAACCTTCTCTACAAGTGCTTTCCTGGTTCTGTGAAATCTATGAAAAGCATACTTATTGGCATGGCATCCTTTCATGAAACCAAATTATGTGAGTAAATAGACAGTGCAGGGGAACCGCATTCTGCTGGGAGACCACACTTACTCTGTGGGGTTCTTCCAAGGCAGTTCTTGGAGTTGACCCATAGACCAGAAACAGCATCTTCTGGATCCGGATCGTGTATGTGAACAATGAAACCTTTGTCCTGTCATGGGCAAGAGTAAGAACCATGGACATCAGAAAAAGGGCAGTTTTTGAACAAAGGGCCTTGCTTACCAACATCAAATATTGTCTCTTGGAACAACTCTTTAATCTATTTCAGTCGGTAAATATTTGATCTAGTTATGCCCATAAAAAAGCTGAATTTCCTTATTTGCCTATCTCTGCCAGGATTAGGGATCTTTGGAACTAGTTTCCCCATCTTGTTCATTTGATCGCTATATAATCAGAACAAGAGGGGTCCAGTGCACACAGCTGGAACCCATCTCCAGGAACAAGGAGCTGGAAAAGATCTTCAGTTGGAGCCACTCTTCCAGATTTTTGTAATATTCTCACCCCTGGGTAATCTATTGCTGTATTTTTAAAAAATATATATATATTCATATTATTTCTAGGCATTTAGCTATTTCAATGAAACAATTTCCCCCCCTTTAAAGCCTATGGGCCCAACTTATGATCTAAAAAAAAATGAACCAGATTCTAAAGTTTAAAAACAAAGCAGATTTCTTTTGGGATTGTCTATATATATGTGTGTGTAAAGGGAGATTAGTGAGACTGGGAGCAAGGGAAGGGTTAGAAGGGATTCCTGAATTGTGATAAAATCCCCAAAGTCCTGGGGAAGCCATTTGCTGAAGGGCAACAGGATGCCCCCAAGGAACAGGCATTGAATGTGGTAGAGCAAGGAAAGAGACAAAAAGAGTGCTTTTAGCCCTTTTCTTCTAATCTTCTCTACTAATTTTTGTTTTTGTTTTTTTTACTTAAAAAAAGTTTTGATTGCTCTTTAAGAGCCAAGTGGAACATATCCAAGATCAAAAGAAGGTACCCTGGCAGGTTGAAGGGAAGAAGAAGGAAAAGAGATGAAGGCAGGAGTATGCATTGGGTGTTATGCTTTCCGCTTTGATGGGTATTGCCCTAGAATACATAAAAGTGTGAAGCTACATGTATGGAAATTAAAACCATAGTTACTCATCATAGATTGTAAGTTAAGTCCCTAGAATGTAAAGTTGGACAAATCTTTTGAATACAAAACATTACCTGTGGAGAGAGGAAGAGAATATTCATTCTTATAAAGATTAAAGGATGGGTTTGAGATATGATAAAGTTAGTCTGAAGAACAGTGAGGACATATTTCACTGACAAAAAGTTGACTGACAGTTTGTGCTTGAATATGGAAGGTTTTGTGTGAGTGAGTTTGACCACCAGATGTGAGGTTCTAAACCCTTGGCCTAGGCAGATTCACTTCAGCAGCACAAATAATCTGTTTCATACTTTTTTTCTCCCAAATTGATTTTACCTCTTTGGGGGAAATTTAGGATTGAATATATGAGTGACCCAGTTGTGAGTGGGGGAGTAGATATTAGAAACTGGTGGCCATGGTGTGTACCTACTGGGCTTTGGTTTCTGGATGTCTTAGGGATTCAAGATTACAATAAGCCTAAGCAAAATTTAGCTAAGTTCTTATAGAATTAATGTGCAAATTCTGCAAGCTAGGAACAAAGGTTTTTCTTTACCTCTCCAGACGGGATGGGAGGCCTTCAAACTCCACCAGCAAGTGGCTTTGTAGGAGGTGAAGCCCCTGTGTGGCATCAGTCCAGGGCCTTAATCAGAGGTGGTCTGTGGGCTTTCCTTATCCGCTGAACCTTAAGAAATGATACATCTCAGTGAGATTGAGTCTCAGGTCTTCTTACCGTCTCTTTCTTTCTCAAAGAGCCTTCTACTATCAACTAAACTTATACAAACTTGTCTCTGTAATTTCACTATACTTTTGCTAGTAAAACAAGAAAATATTCTGTTCTGTTTAAAGAGAACCATGGAATTTCATATTTTAGAGTTGGGCACTTTCTCATTCCATAGATGAACAAACTTAAGCCTGGAGAGGAAAATGAAGTCAATCACTAAAAAAAAAAAAAAAAAAATTTATTTTTTATTTTATCAATATTTAAATTTAGGGTCTTCTGTGAGGCAGGCACTGTGATTCAAAGTGACTAACATGGGCTCTGCCCTCCTGTTGAGTGTGCACCAGTAGGAAACACTGACAAGGAGACAGGTGATTAGATAACTGCTTAGAAATCGCACCTCTGGAAATTTGCAATAGATATATCTTTATTTTGCGATATACTTTTGAGCAGATCCTGAGCTTTGTGACTTTTGCTTTGAAACTTGTATCTAATGGGGTGACCTTGGTCTCAATAACTGAGGACAGAGTGTTTGGACAGACTCTAGACAGGCCCAGCAGCTGACACTACCGTCTTTGAACAAAGATATCCCCACAACCTGTAGAGCACTGGCACATCCTACATACAAGGGTCCACAAACTTTTTAAAGTGGTGGCCAGATCACGGTTCCTCAGAGAGCTGGAGGGCCGGACTATATGAACTACTAATTCCTACTGTAACACCTTGGCTGCGCTCACTGCCCAAAAAACCTGGCGGGCCGGATCAGACTCCTCTGCGGGCCGCATGTGGCCCGCGAGCCGTAGTTTGAAGACCCCTGTCAAGAACCAATGGTCTCCACTACCTCATGGAAAATGCTGGCAACATGTGTATCCACCACTGCCATCTAATGACTCTTTTGGCTACTACAGCTCTGGCTCTACTTCCTGATGTTGAACTCTGGGTTTCTGGCCCCAGGCAGAGAAATGTTGACTTGGTAACCCTAAGGTCCTGTTCCATCTTGGGAATCTTAGAAGACAATATTTGTCTATTGAAGATAAGAGACCTAAGTGAATCCAAATCAATAAACCTTTGATGATGTCTTCCACAAAACTAGAAAAAGAAAACACACCCAGAAGACTAAAAAGCACAGAGTAAATGTTAAGAGCTTGGCAAATGGGGAGCATGGCAGGCCAGCAGCTGTGTTGAAGCATTGGTCATGTATGAAGCAGTGGTCATGTTTTTCTTTTAGGGCTGGCTCTTCTATCTTCAGTCATGAACCACATTTTTGCTCAAGTTCCAAGAACATGCTTTCATTTGGTTCTATTACAAATTATAATTGATGTTCTTAATGGAAATTTTTCCCAGTTGTTTTTATTTCAGTATTGTGGGATGAACAACACTTTTCTCAGTGTATAATTTGGTATTCTTGATTAGTGTGCCAAATTTGTGTAACATTATTATGAATCAGATAAGGCATATCAATGCCAAATGATGATAAGAAAGAGTGTTCACTTTGCTCTCTCTCTCACATGCTTTCCCATGAAACTATCAGAACTCTGTATTTCATGGTGTTTCTAGATTCACAGACATACTCTAAGGGTTGTTTAGTAATACTACAGGCTAGAATTTGTGGCATCTTTAAGGGCATAAAATATTTGACATGAACATAATTTGTATTGACTCAGAAAAGTACAAAATAAAGATTACTAATTAATTTAATGTCTATGAAAATGTACCATTCTTTTTTTTTTTTTTTTTTTAAATTTAGGATTTATATGAATCACATCACACTTAGGAATAAATTGAAGGTCCAATTTTTTCTTCTGTTATAAGGATTTCTCATTAAGTGTGATGTTTGCTAAGAAATCATAGCCAGTCATAAAGTAAATAAGTTGCTTATTCACAAACTACTTGAAAAGTAAAATTATAAAAATCAGTTTCAAATTTTTTATGAAAAGTCACTTTTATTATTGGATATGGTAATACTCACATAATTTGATATAATTTTGGGGAAGATATGACAGTTTTTAAAGGTTCTGAATGTTCTTTAATTTTTCTCCAAAGAACTAAAGATATTGATAGAAACCTCTTGCCACAAACACCAAATAGTTTTCAATTCTCAAATCCTCACATTTCTTAACACATAAAGTATTAAAAGTTCATAAGAAATTTGTTTTCTATTTTGTTATAATCTATACTTGTTTAATTCTATTTTAATAGCTATCATTGAGATAAAATTAAACTCCAGGAACAAGCATTATATTTACTTTATGGGTTCAATTTTCTCTGACACACTGCCCCTGGGAAGTGTGAGTTCTACAGTGTAGACTGAAAACTCTTGAGAGATGATGGTAGCAATTCTATTCTCTCCCTTATTATTATTTCTTTCTTTCTTTCTTTCTTTCTTTTTTTAAAAAATAAATATTTATTGTTCATATTATTACAAAAGTTCCTCATTTTTTTCCCTCCACCAGGTTCCCACCCACCCTCTGCCCTTTCCCCATCCCCCATTGTCCTCATCCATAGGTGCACAGTTTATGTTCAGTCTCTTCCCACATCCCCCTCTCCCTTTTTCCCGGAGAATCGTCAGTTCACTCCCCTTCCATACCTCTGATTCTATTATATTCACCAGTTAATATTGTTCATCAGGTTTTTTAATTCCCTTGGTTTTTAGATTCACTTGTTGATAGTTACGTATTTGTTGTTCATAATTTTTACCTTTATTTTCTTCCTCTTCCTAAAGAACCCCCTTCAGCAATTCAAACAATTCTGGTTTGGCAGTGATGAACTCCTTTAGCTTTTTTTAATTTGTGAAGCTCTTTATCTGGCCTTTGATTCTGAGTGATAGCTTTGCTGGGTAGAGTATTTTTGGCTGTAGGTTCTTGCTATTCATCATCTTGAATATTTCTTGCCATTCACGTCTGGCCTGCATGGTTTCTTTTGAGAAATCAGCTGACAATCATATGGGTGCTCCTTAATAGGTAACTACTTGCTTTTCTCTTGCTGCTTTTAATATTCTCTCTTTGTCTTTTGCTTTTGGAATTTTAATTATGATGTGTCTTGCTGTGGTCCTCTTTGGATTCCTTTTGTTTGGGGTTCTATGTGCTTCCTGGACTTGTAAGTGTATTTCTTTCCCCAGGTGTGGGAAGTTTTCTGCCACTATTTCTTCCAGTATTCTTTTGGTATCTTGCTCTCTCTCTTCTTCTGGGATGCCCATAATTCTGATATTGGTTCGCTTGAAGTTGTCCCAGAGGTTTCTTACACTATCTTCAACTTTCTGGATTTTCTTGTCTTCTTGCTTCTGTGGAGGAGTGTCCTCTGGCTCTTTGTGTTCCAAATATTTGACTTGATTCTTGCAATCTTCCATTCTGTTTTTAGGACTCTGTATAATATTTTTTATTTCAGAGAATGTATTCTTTATTTCTAATTGATACCTTATCATATCCTCTAGTTGATCCCTTATCATATCATATCCATTTATTTTATTGGCCTTTTCTAGGAAATTCTTGAAAAACATTATAAGCGTAGGTTTTTTTTTTTTTTTTTTTTTTTTAAATCAATCTTTATTGTTCCTATTATTACAAAGGTTCCTCATTTCTTCCCCCCTCCACCAGGTTCCCACCCCCCATTGTCCTCATCCATAGGTGCACAGTTTATGTTCAGTCTCTTCCTCCCTCCCTTTCCCCGATAGTAAATCCCTTTTCAGATAGTAAATCAGTTACTTAGCATTTTCTCATATCAATAATACCTCCATATGCCCAAAGATACACTTCACACAAAAGACATTTCCAAATAGGTCAACCAGCCTCATCCAGGCCCCTCACAAGGCACTCACAGATCAACACCCCAGCGCTATACTAACTCAACATATCCAGATCTAAGCCTTCATCACTTGATTCAGCAGACCCTCAAGTTCCCGCAAAAGTTTCCAGCCATGTCTGAGAGGCAGCCTTGGGGCGGGGGCAGGTGAGGAGTGAGCTGTTCTGGGCCTGGCTGCTCCGGGCCTGGCCTCTGTTGCTCTGGTCCGTTCCACAACCAGCTGCTCCGGGTTTGGCCATTGCCGCTCACGACCTGGCCGCTCCCAGCCTGGCAGCTGCTGCTCCAGGCCTGGCCACACCCGACCCAGCTGCTCTATCAGTGTAGTTTTGAACTCTATATCCAGTCGCTTCTTATCCTCCATTTCTTTTGTTTGTGATCTGTTTTCTTGTCTTGGCATTTTCACAGCTTCCCTAGTTGGTAGGGTGGCTTTGTGTCTTAAAGTGTCCTATATGGTTCAGTGGGTCAGCCTTGCAGTTACCTGAGGTGGACAGGCTTGGTGTAGCCCTTTGTGGGCTGTGTGTAGTCTTGTTGTTAAGCCTTGACTGTTGTTGGTATCACTGGGAAGTGCTGATCTCCAAGCCAATTGGCTATGAGGATCAGAAGTATCTCAGCTAGGAGGGTTTCTGTATTCTGCTTGGATGGGGCAGAGTCTCGGGGTGGCACAGACAAGTTTGTTGAATCTTGCAAGATTGGTTGTAGGCGTGCGCACCTCTTTGGTATAGGCACAGATAAGCTTTGGATTCCTGTCTGTCCCTCCCTAGGAGAATTCTATTCGAGGCAAACGAGAAAGCTAGCCACTGGAAGGGCTTCTGTGCTCCGCTTGGATGGGGCGGAGTCTCGAGGTGATGCAGACAAGCTTTGGTCAGCCTCTCCCTATGAGGGTCTGGTTTCTGAGTCCCGCAGTAATGGCCGCTTGCTTCACACACCTCCGAAGATCTCTGCCCGCTGCCTAACAGTCTGACCTCTCCCTGTCTGGGGCCATCTATCAGAGCAATAGGGTAGTTCTGGTGGCCGCCTTTTTGCTTGCGCAGTTCACCGCACCTTCACAGTTCCTGAGGTTCAGCATGCCTACTTTCTCCTTCCCAGATGGTAGAGCCTCCTCTCAGCCAGCTGTCTGGCACTTCAGGGCGATGTTTCCCCTGTTTTTCAGTTCTAAATTCAAATTTGTTGTGATAGGCTGCATTCAGGTGTCTACCCTATGCCACCATCTTGGTTTCTCACTTAGAAAAATTTTTCTGTTCCCTTCTCTCTCTTCCTAAGCTCATATCTCATATCTCTAGCTATAGGCACTCAAATTTCTAGCTTTTTGTATACAAGCAAAAGGTGGCTGTGACTATAGGAGATAGCATTTTAGAGAATGAAGTTATGTTTGAAACTGGTATGCAGATCCCTCATCAGCCATTTCAGTCATCCAGACAATGTGACCTGCCATCATGAAGCAGCATTTTTGAAAACAAAGGACAGTAGTACCCATATACATCAAACCAGGACTTCAGCTACGATCAGCCCATGGACTGCATATGTAGAAATGGGCCTGTATGACCCTTAAAAAACTGTCCTTTCTGATTTGGGTTGCTCATTTGCTGTTGAGTCAGAAATTAATTTTATTTGCTCTAACACAGCAATTTTCAACTTGTATGCTGCAAGAATTTTTAAAACATGCAACACTGACTATTTAGTCAGGAGCACTGACCCCTTTTCTCTTAGATTGTCAAATTAAAATATGATAACCAACACAATAGCTGCCTGGTGTGAATGAATCAAAATTATACCTATTTATTTTGCCAGATTGACAAATGATATATTTTTTGGTGTGCTACAGAATTTAATAATTAGTTTATGTGTGCCATGAGATGAAAAAGGTTGAAAATCGCTTCACTAGTGCGTCAGCCCTTCCTCAATGCCAGGGTCAATGAGAATCACAGTTCATGAGTTCATGCCAGTCGCGGGAGTGACCATCAGATGGCAGCATCTAGCTATTTGGTGTTGGTGAGGGATTCCCATTTCCACTCTTATCCTATTCCACCCCTGATTAAACTCTGTTGTTAGAACGAAGCAACTCTAAACATAAATGTTTTGAATATCCTGAATATTTAGGGAGTGGAAAGAAAGCGGCAGCAGAATATGTGGAAAAAGCAGTGATTTTAGAGTCAGATAGATCTGGGTGTCTTTCTCTACTCAATTAACAGAAGCAATATTCTGACACTATATGGAAATGCTTTCTTTGTTGTGTCTCTGATTTGTGTTGTTTTTATTTTTATTTTTTAAATTTAATAAATCTTTATTGTTCAGATTATTACATTTGTTCCTTCCCCCCCCCCCCCCCGCCCATAGCTCCCATCTATCCAGTTCCCACTTCACCCTCTGCCCTTAACACCACCACCCCCCACCCCCCGCACTGTCCTCATTCATAGGTGTACAATTTTTGTCCAGTCTCTTCCTGCACCCCCCACATCCCTTTCCCCATGAGAATTATAAGCCCACTTACTTTTTATGCCCCTGATTCAATTATATTCACCAGTTTATTCTGTTCATTGGATTTTTTTATTCACTTGATTTTTAGATTCACTTGTTGATAATATATGTATTTGCTGTTCATAATTTTTATCTTTACCTTTTTCTTCTTCTTCCTCTTCTTAAAGAATACCTTTCAGCATTTCATATAATACTGGTTTGGTAGTGATAAACTCCTTTAGCTTTTTCTTGTCTGTGAAGCTCTTTATCTGCCCTTCAATTCTGAATAACTTTGCTGGATACAGTACTCTTGGTTGTAGGTTCTTGCTATTCATCACTTTGAATATTTCTTGCCACTACTGTCTGGCCTGCATAGTTAGTGTTGAGAAATCAGCTGGCAGTCGTATGGGTGATCCCTTGTAGGTAACTAACTTTTTTTCTCTTGCTGCTTTTAATATTCTCTTATTGTCTTTTGCTCTTGGCATTTTAATTATGATGTGTCCTGGTGTGGTCCTCTTTGCATTCCTTTTGTTTGGGGTTCTCTGCACTTCTTGGACTTGTAGGTTTATTTCTTTCACCAGGTGGGGGAAGTTTTCAGTCATTATTTCTTCAAATGGATTTTCAAATATTTTGCTCTCTCTCTTCTTCTGGCACCCCCATAATTCTGATGTTGGTACGCTTGAAGTTGTCACAAAGGCTTCTTACACTATCTTCATATTTTTGGATTCTTATTTCTTTTCCTTTTCTGGCTGAATGTCCTTTGCTTCTTTGTATTTCAAATCTTTGACTTTATTCTTGCCATCCTCTACTCTGCTGTTAGATCTCTGTATAATATTTTTTTATTTCAGTCAGTGTATGTTTAATTTCTAGTTGGTCTCTCTCATATCCTTGAGGGTCTCTCTCATATCCTCCAGGTCTCACTAAATTTATTGGTCTTTTCTAGGAAATTCTTGAAAAACCTTATAACCATGGTTTTGAACTCTATATTCAGTCATTTGTTCTCCTCCATTTCTTTCATTTGAGATCTTTTTCTTTGTCTCCTCATTTTGGCTGCTTCCCTGAGTTGATATAGTGGCTTTGTGTGCTAAGTGTTCTATAAGACCTGAGGTGAACACTCTTAGTGCACCCCTTTGTGGGCTGTGTGCACAGTCTTGTTGTAGTTAAGCCTTGATTATTGTTGGTATCACTGGGAGGAATTGACCTCCAGGTCACTTGGCTGTGAGGATCAGCTGTATCTAAGCTGGGAGAACTTCTGTGCTGGAGACACCCTTATGGGAAAGAAATTGCAGAAGCCTCTGTGCTCAGCTTGGATGGGGCAGAGTCTCAGGGCAGAGCAGATAGCATTGGGTTCCCATCAGCCCTGCCCTAATAAGCCTCTGTGTCTCAGTGTCCCGTGGTAATCACTATAATCACCTCTGAGAGAAAGCCGCCCGTGAGTTTCACTTGCTGCCAGATAGTTCAGTTTCTCCCCAAATGTGTCTGGGTCCCTAGAGTCTCACCCAGAACTGGAGTTCAGTGCATTCAGGAGCTTTTGTCTCCCTCCTGCTTGAGAAAGCCAGCTGTGTACTCAATTGCCCACCCTCTCCACATGTGCACTTGGTACCTCTGCCTCCCGTGGTTCCTCTGAGTCTCAGTGTACTTTTTTCTTTCCTGACAGTCCAGTTTCATCCCATATGAGTCTGGGTTCCCATAGTCTCACTTGAATTGGAGCTCAGTGCAGTTGAGAGCTTTTGTCTCCCTCCCACTTGAGAAAGCCAGCCGCACACTCAGTTGCCAGTCTTTTCCACACGTGCACGTCTTACTACCTCTGCCTCCTGAAGCTCCTCTGAGTCTCAGTGAGCTTCTCTCTTTCCTTCTAGTTGTAGAATTCCCACTCAGCCAGCCTTCCTGTGGTTCTGGATGATGTCTGTTTTGTCTTTTAGTTGTAGTTTTGAAACTGTTGTGAGAGGCAGCAGTTTAGATGTTTACCTATGCCTCCATCTTGGTTTCTCCCATTTGTGTTGTTTTTAAACTCTATTAAACATATGCTTATCTTCCACTGCCAAAAGTGCCAACAAAAGGATTCTGCTAGTAGAGACAATAGAAAACTAGCAACTGCTATTGACAAGACAGACATACAATAGCATCAAGGATACATGCATGATGATGAAATATATCACCAGGGTCTAGTGTTTGGTTGTGCATAGCAGAAAGGAAAAAAGACAGTCTAAGTCCTCTTTGTGGCAATTATGCTGTTGAGATTTATTTTTAAAAGTTCTTTTGTCAGTCAATTCCACAAGCCATTTTGTTTCATTCATTCACTAGTTCCCTTGTTTTGTCTCTTAGTTCATTCAACCAATATTTACTATCTTCAGAGCACTTTGGCTGGATACTCTGTTTTTTGTTGTTGTTATTTATTGGGTCGGCAGCTAAGTAATTGCGGGTTTCACACATATATGGCTTCAGTTGAATTTTTAGGTTTGCAGACGTAGTACAAATGTAAAACACATTTTGTTATTTGATAGTTGGCTATTCAGCTGTTAATCAGTAAAAAAAGTTTTTTGATCTGTTTTGTAGTTTTCGTTTGGCGTTCGTTGAAAAATGGAAAATCAAAAGGAACATTTTCGTCATATTTTGCTTTTTTATTTCCGCAAAGGGAAAACGCATCGCAAGCTCATAAAAAGTTATGTGCTGTTTATGGTGACAAAGCCTTAAAAGAACGGCAGTGTCAAAATTGGTTTGCCAAATTTCGTTCTGGTGATTTTTCACTCAAAGATGAAAAACGCTCTGGTCGTCCAGTTGAAGTTGATGACGCCCTAATCAAAGCAATAATCAATTCAGACTGTCACAGTACAACACGTGAGATTGCAGAGAAGCTTCATGTATCACATACATGCATTGAAAATCACTTAAAACAACTTGGCTATGTTCAAAAACTCGATACATGGGTTCCTCACGAACTGAAAGAATCACAGTTAACGCAACGCATTAGCAGCTGCGATTTGCTAAAGAAACGTAATGAAAATGATCCATTTTTAAAACGACTGATAACTGGCGATGAAAAATGGGTTGTTTACAACAATATCAAGCAGAAAAGATCGTGGAGCAGGCCAGGTGAACCAACTCAAACAACATCAAAAGCTGATATTCATCAAAAGAAGGTTTTGTTAT
Source organism: Pipistrellus hanaki (assembly GCF_964339955.1). Taxonomy (NCBI): domain Eukaryota; kingdom Metazoa; phylum Chordata; class Mammalia; order Chiroptera; family Vespertilionidae; genus Pipistrellus; species Pipistrellus hanaki. Next base: position 70,172,655 of record NC_140503.1, read on the forward strand.
CAGTTTGGTGGGATTACAAAGGAATTGTCTACTTTGAACTCTTATCACCCAACCGAACGATCAATTCTGATGTCTACATTGAACAACTAACGAAATTAAACAATGCAGTTGAAGAAAAGCGGCCCGAATTGACAAATCGAAAAGGTGTTGTATTCCATCATGACAATGCAAGGCCACACACATCTTTGGTCACTCGGCAAAAATTAATGGAGCTTGGTTGGGATGTTTTGCCACATCCACCATATAGTCCTGACCTTGCACCATCTGATTACTTTTTGTTTCGATCTTTACAAAACTCCTTGAATGGTAAAAATTTCAATAATGATGATGATGTCAAATCGTACCTGATTCAGTTTTTTGCTAATAAAAACCAGAAGTTTTTTGAACGTGGGATTATGATGCTGCCTGAAAGACGGCAAAAGGTCATTGATCAAAATGGGCAATACATTACAGAATAAAGTTATTTAGTTCCATGAAAAAATTGTCTTTGATTGTCTTTAAAAAATCCGCAATTACTTAGTTGCCGACCCAATATTTATTTTTTAAATAGGATTATCAAAATTTCCAAAAAGTCTTGATTTGAATACCATTAAAAGAATGCCAACTGGGTGAAAAGGTGAAGGAATTAAAAAGTACAAATGGCCAGTTTTAAAAATAGCCATGGGGATACAAGTCAGCATAGAAAATACAGTCAATAATGTTGTAATAATGATAGAGCATTGGCCTGTGGACTGAAATATCCCAGGTTCGATTCCAGTCAAGGGCATGTACTTTGGTTGCGGGCACATCCCCAGTGGGGGGTGTGCAAGAGACAGCTGATGGATGATTCTCTCTCATTGATGTTTCTAACTCTCTATCCCTCTCTTTTCCTCTCTGTAAAAAGAATCAATAAAATATATTTTAAAAAGATTATAAAAAATAAGTAGATAGTATACCCATCGTAGTATAGTATATCAACTATAATTTATTTTTTTAATTTATAAAAAGATTAAACATATAAGTGAGCTAACCCTAAAGGTCACTCTATCCTGTTTTCCTACACCTTCCTCAATTCCAAGATTTCAGGAATTAAAATCAGTTCAAAAACTCTCATTGGCATATCCTGTTTATCCAAACCTTTGGGAATCAGAGTCTTCAGGGAAGTGAACACTCTCCAAAGATCACATGACTAGAGAATTTCCTCAAGAGACAGACAACTCCAGTGTCATTTAGATTTTCCTTTTCACACCCTGGCCATAAGGAACATATACACCTGGGCTTCCACCTGTTTAGTCACTGCCTTGAGTCATTGTACTGGCTACAGCACCATCTCTCTATAAGAGAGAAAAGCTCTTGCCTCAGAAAAGATCATATTTGCAAACTTTTTACTCTTTGGGAAGCAGTGATGAGAAAAGTTGTGAGCAGAGAAATGGGGAGGAAAGAGTAGACTACAGAGTTGAGGAAATATCAACTTTCCATTCTCAACACCCTTCTCTGGTGTCCATTTGTTACGTACCTTCCTTTCTCCTTCCCCTTGTTTTCTCTCCAGGCACTTCCAAGGTAGTGATGGCTCTCCAGTAGACCCTTTCATTGCTTCTGCTCTTGTTGGTGACTCTGCTGGGGCTGGGGCTGGTCCAGCCCTCCTATGGCCAGTTCATTGACAAACGATTCCTACAGCAACATGTGGACTCTACTGAGACAGGTGGCACCAGCTCCTACTGCAACAAGATGATGCATACACGGGGGATGGCTAGGCCTAGGTGCAAGCAATTCAACACCTTCGTCCACGAAGACATCGGGGACATTAATGACATCTGCAGGAACCCCAATATCCGGTGCAAGAATGGCAAGATGAATTGCCATAGGGATGTAGTGAGAGTCACAGACTGCAAGCTTACATCACGTTCCCGGAGAAACTGCAGATATCAGGGCAGCGGCACCTCTAGGCATGTTGTCATTGCCTGGGATGGTAAACCCCTGGTGCCTGTGCACATTGACGGATAGGTGCTATCCTGAAGCAGTTATGGCCCTGTGGTTGACCTTTTACTTACTCCTTGAATAGCAATGAGTAATGCATTTGAGCTATGTCTACTTCTTTTTTTTTCTATACAATCCATTCCGGTAAATGCATCAAAGAGAAATGGAGACATAAATGTACAATGCAACGGGGCTTTCTTGAATAAAATTTTCTATAAACTCTTCTGCTTCCTTTCATAATATTGGACAGCTTAGCTTTTTCAAATCCCATCCTCTGGAATTTTGTCATTATATGTATGATATAGCATTTCACATATTTTAAAGTATTTCTATCTCAGTTATATAATTTTAATACCACCTCATCCCTGTGATGTTCATGTTGCTACAAAAGGGGCCCAAAGTTAAAGGATTTGCTAAAGAACATGAAGATGTGAAAAAGTTGATACAAAAAAGTCCATTTAAAAAAAAATCCATTTCAACTGGCTACTAATCCAAGGCTTTTCCTACTTCATGACAGGGAGTGCTTGAAAAGTAACTGCTTTTTGATATTTTCAAAAGTCAGCTGTTGGGAGAAGCATTAAACATTTAGAAATATGAACTGGAAAAATGAGAGCTGTGTATGTATAATTTGTCAACCTTGTTATGTTTGTCTCTAATAAGGTTAAAAAATCATACAGGAACTTTCTTTTTCTCTTCACACACTTTTGAATCAGAGTAGTAAGTCAGAGTATTAACAATGTACTAGATCATTAAGACTCATTCTCTCTTCCTGACTGGAAAGATTTTTCATGTTTTCTTTGTAATAAAGAACTAAAGCTATCTATGAAGATGATGCTATGGTTCTTGTGTGGGATTTCTTTTCTTTTATCTTCTTTTAATTCTTTTTTAGTTTATAAACATGCATAAACACCTTTATACCTTCATAAACTGGTCCATGATTAAAACCTATTGGATCAATGACCATGACCCAGAAAAATTTGTGTCATTTTCTAAAGACAATTCTTACACCCTTCCCTTTTCCCTTTGATTATTTAGGAACAAATTGGAGAACAGAGGTGTATGAAGACACTAGCAGCTAAAAATGGAAGTTTGTATGTGAGTGTGTGTGTGTATGCACATAAAAGGACTAAACTGAAAATATTTGAATTAAAGCAAATATACATTGTATATGTTTAAGATGTACAACATCGTTCAGTATACTAGTACATATGCATTGTGGAAGAATCACTACAATCAAGATAATTCACCTATCTGTAACTTCACACGATTACCGAAAGTGACCCCATTTTGGATTGCTTCCTACTCCATTCTTTTCAACACTACTGAATATCATAGCTTAGCCACCTGTTCCTTCTGACTACATGTAGCTTTCACACCATTGTAAAGTTAAAAAATCCTGGGCATGAAAATCCTATATAATAAAAGAGTATTATGCAAATTTTCCCCTGGACCAGGAGTTCCATCAGGGGGTAGGGCTAGGTGGGGTAAGGGAAGGAGGCCCTGGCCTGCAGCAGCATGCAGCTGGGGGAAGGAAAGGAGTACCTGGTCGGTAATCGGCAGCCAGCAGCTGCTAACAAACATACCCGTGCACAGATTTGGTGACCTAGGCCTCTAGTTCATAAATAAAATTGTAGATTATTTTTGCTAATTCATGTCACCAAACTAAAACTTAACAACTAACCAAATTTCAGCCTCTTCCGTGGGTGAAATTTTAAACCAATCAATTTAGAATTACCTGATCAGCACTGGTGAGATAATATGGCTGATAAGATCCTCTGTCTTCCCATGAATGAAGGTGTCCTTGCTTAAAATAATCCAGTCTTTTAACTACATAGTCCCACCCTTTTTCTGCCTGTGAAAACCCTCCATTTTGTACAACTCACCAAAGCACCTTTCTATTGATAGTTGCCAGATGCCATGCTGCCCAACTCCTGAATTGCTTAAAGCCAATTAGATCTTCAAACTTACTTGTTTGAATTTTGTTCTTTAGCTCCTGCCCCCAGAGCCTTGTCATTTCTTTGTACCCAGAAGACTGTCTTTGATGTCTGACCCCTTTGCTCCAGGCTCTACATTGTACCTTATTTTATTTTTCTTTGTACCTTTTTCTTTCTCAGTTCTCTTTCTTTCCTCCCATTTCTCTTCTCCTATCTCTGTATTTGTTTTTTTTTCTTTCCTTTCTTTTTTATCCTTTCTAAAAATGGACCTTCTTTATCTGCTTTATTCATGTGTCTCTGTTGTTTTATTCATATATCTAATATTTTCTTTCCTGCTCCTATTCCATTTATCCTTCTCTTTTCTTTCTCCTCCTACTCAATTTTATCTTTTTTCTCTTTCTTGTTTTGTTACTTTCTTCTCTTAATTTTTTAAAACTTGTTTCACTTCTTAAATTTCTATTTGTTCTCTCTTCTACTCTCTGTTTTAAAAAACTTTTTTCAATATTTATTTTTCTCCTGCCTCTATTCCAAACCATAATCCTTCCCATATTCATCCAATTCCTCAACCTTATATTTTCTATTTAAGCTCTGCATCTATAGGTTCTTCTCTCTCCTTTTTTTTTCTTGGTGTGTTTTGTTTGTGCTTTATTTATTTATTTGTTGTGTTTCTTCCTCATAGACTTCCTTTCTTTCTTTTTCTTTCTTATTATCATCCTTGTTCTATTTTCTAAATCATTTTTCTTTAGTTGTAACTTTTATTAGAGTTATAGGTGTCTTGTGTACATTCATGTTCTATTACTCCTGTGTTGTGTCTTTTTAAAAAATATATATTTTATTGATTTTTTTTTTTTTCAGAGAGGAAGGGAGAGGGACAGAGAGTCAGAAACATCGATGAGAGAGAAACATCGATCAGCTGCCTCCTGCACACCCCACACTAGTGAAGTGGCTGCAACCAAGGTATATGCCCTTGACTGAAATCGAACCTCAGACCCTTCAGTCCACTGGCCGATGCTCCATCCACTGAGTCAAACCGGCTAGGGCCTCCTGTGTTGTGTCTTGTCGTATTGTATTATGTGCCATTCAGTCAGCACGTCCAGCATGATGTGGTAGGAAGTGAGCCAATTCATCAGACACCTTGAGAGGCAACTCCATGCACGAGTGGAACAATAACATTAAAGACCCAAGTACATCAGTAAAACCCAAAAATTTCATGTAGAAGGCCTCCCTAGAAATCCCAGCCCAGGAGACCAGAGACACTGAACCACTGGGTCCCCCAATATATCTACTACATAAATCAATTAAAAAAATCTGGGTGGCATAGCAGTTTGGTCTAATACATGGAAATAATTACAAAGAAATAGCAAAAATGGGGAGACAAAGAAATACCCCCAAATTAAAAAAAAGGAGGAATCACCAGAAAAGGAATGAAATACAATGGAGGCAAGCAATTTGTCAAAGAAGGAATTCAGAGTAATTGCTATAAGGATGCTCAAATATCTGGATCAGAAATTCACCAAGATGTGTAAGAATTAAGATGAAAGCATTACATAGTAGCACTAAAGAAGAACACAATGGAAAGTTTCAACAGTAGACTAGTTAGAAGACAAGGTAGAAAAAAACACCAAAGCAGAACAGGCAACCGTCTATCACAAGACCACCAGGAAGTATGGGCCCTGGTGAGCACTACACAATGGAATACTATGCTGCTTTAAAAAGAAGGGATTCTTACCATTTGCAGCAGCATGGATGAAACTGGAGAGCATTATGCTAAGTGAAATAAGCCAAGCAATGAAAAAAAAAATACCACATGATCTCTCTCATTTACGGATAATAAAGAACATTATGACCTGATGAACAAAAAGATAGATACAGAGGCAGAGAAGCTCAAACAGACTGTCAAATTATATCGGGAAGGTTGAGGAGGGGGGAAAGGAGGTAAGAGATTAAATGAAAGACTTGTATGCATGCATATAAGCATAACAATGGATGCAAGACACTGAGGGGAGAGGGCATGTATGGGAGAGGGGTGGGGTGGGAGCAATGGGGAGATATGGACACATATATGTTTATCAGAATTATAGTCTCATGATGAATCAATCCCTTTCATATTATGGGTGGCCTTCCTTATCTCCTATTATGGCCTTCACTTTGAGGTCAAGTTTGTCAGATATAAGTATTGCTACCCCAGTTTTTTTTTTTTTTTTTTTCACTTCCATATGCCTGAAAAAATATTTTTCCATTTCTTCACTTTCAGTCTGTGTGACTCCTTTGTTCTGTGGTGGGTGTCTTGTAGATAGCACATACATGGGTCATGTTTGCTTATCCATTTGTCTACCCTATGTCTTTTGATTGGAACATTTAATACAATTACATTTAAGATTATTATTGATAGCTTCTTGTTTGTATACATTTTTACTCCCTTTCTATTAGTTTTCTAATCCAGTCATCTGCTGATGGGCACTTAGGCTGTTTCCAAATCTTAGCTATGGTGAATTATGCCCCTATGAACATAGGGGTGCTTATATCCTTTCTGATTGGTGTTTCTAGTTTTTTGGGATATATTTCAAGAAGTGGGATCACTGAGTCAAGTGGGAGTTCCATTTTTAGTTTTTTGAGGAATCTTCACAGTGGCTGCACCAGTCTGCATTCCCACCAGCAGTGCATGAGGGTTCCTTTTTCTCCATTGATTTTTATAAATAGTGGAAGCGCAGAAGAGAGACAATGAGAAAGAAACACTCCTGTGAGAGAAACACATCCATTGGTTACTTTCCCCAGGTGCCCAGACCGGGACCTGGGATTGAGCCTGCAACCAAGGTACATGTCCAAGGTTGGAATGGAACCCCCAGGTTCCATTCCTTCAGTCTATGGGCCTATCTCTATCCACTGAGAGAAACCCGGCAGGGCACTTCTATTTCTTAATTTAGGTAAGTATTTAATTCCTTGGAGCCAATAAATTATTACAACCTATTAATATCATCCGGAGACAGAAAGCACCCCATATATAAGCACAAACATCACCAACAGATTATACACATAAACAGAATTATAAATAATTGTAAGAAGACAAGATTTCTCATTTCCCCTCAATAAATTTTAAAGAGCCTGGACATGGAAGGCGGTGTATCAGGCATGGTAACGTTAGCCACTTGTTTTTACTTTTTATCTTTGTGAAATTTATTGAGGTGACCTTGGTCAGCATGAACATGTAGGTTTCAGGTGTGGGTTTCTATGCTACTAGATCTCTATATTGGCCCATGCCAAATGCCACTTGTTTTTAAAGTGCCTGTATTCTCTCTCTTCTTTTCCCCCTGTCTTCCCTTTGGTTACCTCAGCCCCAGGCCCTAGTGAGCTGTGTTCACATTTCTGATTACCTACCAGGAAGACCTGTTGAAACTTTCAAAATATTCCTATTAGTCTTTGAGAAATTAGCTTCCAACTTTGTTAAGTTTCTGGTCAGCTATTGAACCCTTAAAAACCTGTTCAATATATTCTCATAATCTTTTATCTCAATAACCTTTTAAAAATGTCCACCTTATTGGGCAGTCTAACTTTTCCTTCTGCATTTGAAAATAATAATCTTGTTAATTAACCTAATTAGCACCTGTAACACCCAAAAAGCTAGATAGCTAATTCAAAAGTCTCCAGTTATATTTCGGTGTATCCATCTTTTTTCTTCTAAAGTGCTAGGCAATTACGCTTCCAGTGACCCAATTTTTACAATATCTACAAATTTCTGGAAGTAATTAGGAAGAGGTCTGAGTGGAATTTGATTTTTATTCTAATTTCTGTCCTTCCATCTTATTCAGGGTTTCTTAATGGCTAGTTATTATACCAATATGAGAGCTCTCTAAAATTTTTCATTTAAAAGTTCTTCAAAACATCAAGGTCTCCCCAATGACAGTAGGATTTTAACAGCAATAAGTCTTTTTACAGCTTTACCAAGGAGGCAGAAGGGCTTACCCAATGAGAGTACAAAAGATATAGCTCTCACAGCTACACAGTTCACTCTCAGAGAAAACGCAGACCTTCATTACACAGGAAGTCAGAAAGACGGAGTGTATGCCACAATATGTGAGATGCCTCCAGCCACAACCCGCTCATTTGTGGCACCAGGCAGGCCCTACTAGAATGGGATTTTTTTTTTTACAACTACCAAGCAACAAAGGTTTAGATGACAGAGAACCTCTTTTTTTTTTTTTCTTTTTTCTTTTTTTTTCTCTTCTTCTAAAGAATCATTTTTTTTACAATTGCAAGTTTCTTTTTAACACATACAATGTGTATTATATGCTGGAATCAAATACCTGAAGGAGTTGGAATATTATGAATACATCCAGGACAACAGTGGAGAGAGTCATGAACAAAAACATCACAGTCCACACAGAAAACATTTTGGCACACAGTGCAATGATAGACCTCTGATTCTATTATATTCAACAGTTAATATTGTTCATCAATTTTTTTTTTTTAATTTCCTTGGTTTTTAGATTCACTTGTTGATAGTTACGTATTTGTTGTTCATAATTTTTATCTTTATTTACTTTCTCTTCTGAAAGAACCCCCTTCAGCAATTCATACAATTCTGGTTTGGTGGTGATGAACTCCTTTAGCTTTTTTTAATTAGTGAAGCTCTTTATCTGACCTTCGATTCTGAGTGATAGCTTTGCTGGGTAGAGTATTTTTGGCTGTAGGTTCTTGCTATTCACCACCTTGAATATTTCTTGCCATTCCCGTCTGGCCTGCATGGTTTCTATTGAGAAATCAGCTGACAATCGTATAGGTGCTCCTTTATAGGTAACCACCTGCTTAGCTCTTGCTGCTTTTAATATTCTCTCTTTGTCCTTTGCTCTTGGAATCTTAATTATGATTTGTCTTGGTGTGGTCCTCTTTGGATTCCTCTTATTTGGAGTTCTGTGTGCTTCCTGGACTTGTAAGTCCAATTCTTTCCCCAGGTGGGGGAAGTTTTCTGTCACTATTTCTTTCAGTATGTTTTCGATATCTTGCTCTCTCTCATCTTCTGGGACCCCCATGATTCTGATGTTGTATCGTTTGAAGTTGTCCCAGAGGTTTCTTACATTATCTTCAATTTTCTGGATTCTCTTGCCTTCTAGCTTCTGCAGAGGAGTGTCTTCTGGCTCTTTATGTTCCAAATCTTTGACTTGATTCTTGCGATCTTCTATTCTGTTTTTAGGACTCTGTATAATATTTTTTATTTCAGACAATGTATTCTTTATTTCTTGTTGATCCCTTTTCATATCCTCATAGGTCTCATTTATTTTATCGGCCTTTTCTAGGAAATTCTTGAAAAACCTTATAAGTGTGGTTTTGAACTCTATATCCAGTCACTTTTTGTCCTCCATTTCTTTCGTTTGTGATCTATTTGGTTTAGGCATTTTCGCAGGCAGCTTTTCTGATGGGGCGGAGTTTCAGGGTGGAGCCTACAGCCTTGGCTTCCGTCAGCCCCGCCCTATGTGACTCCTGAGACTCAGGGTCCTTCAGTACTTGTTGCAAGCACCTCTGAGAGAAAGGTGCCCTCGATTTTCGCCTGCTACCAAACAGTGTAGGCTCTCCCGCAATGGGCCCGAAACTGGGGTTCAGTTCAGTTGGAAGTGGAGTTGGAGATGGCGTTCAGAGCAGTCTGGAGCCCCTGTCTCCTTCCCGCCAGGGCAGTCCTACTGCACAGCCGGCAGTCCCTTCTCTTTGCGCAGTGTGCGCGCCTCTGGGACCTCCTTTCGCCGCTTCCCCGGGTTCCGCCTTACAGCCCAGCTCCCTCTGGATGAGCCTGGGTCCCTGGGGTCTGGCCTAGAACGGGGGTTCAGAGCAGTTGGGGGCCCAGCACAGTCGGAGTGTTTATCTCCTTCCCGCTAGGGAATGCCAGCCATGCACTCGGCCTCCCTCCTCTCCGGCTTCGTCCTCTCCTCGCGCACCGCGTGTCTCCGTACCTTGGGCTTTTACAGCTCCTCCGCGCTTCCTTCTGGTTTTCTCCTTGCTTCTCGTTGTAGAATTTCCAGTCAGTCGACTTTCCTGTAGTTCTGGGTAATGTCCATTTTATATTTTAGTTGTATTTTATTGAAATTGTTGCGTGCGAAGACTATACTTTCAGGGATCATTTCTATAGTCTGAAATTGTTGCGTGCGGCTGCGGCTAGGTGCCTACCCGAGCAGCCATCTTGGATTCTCCCACAAAATGCTTTTTTTGTTTCTTAATAAATATCTTAAAATCAGTATCCCAAAAGGGTAGCTTCAGGATGGCAAAACTTAGATCCCTTTGTTAGTAAAAACTGGAATGGCATAAACACCAAGATAAATACCAAGCTGGTGATGGTATCAATTAGAAACAACCGTCTATCCCAAGACCACCAGGGGGTGTGGGCCCTGGTGAGCACTACATTTTTTGTCCCTTTGTCTTGTCAATCATTAGTACCTGAATTCTACTATTAAGAAAGTGCTATAATAAGGGCCTGTTAATGGAGAATAATTTGTGTAAAACTCCTAGATCCTCTGTCTGCTGTGACTCTCCACGCCTGTAAGTTAATTGCCCTTTAATAAATTCTATGATAGCCTATGGAGTTGCCTCATCATCCTTCAGTCTAAAGATACCTTTCATTACAATGGCCATTTTGCCTTTGCGATGTTGTGAGACATGTGCTATCTGTGCAAGTTACTTAGCTTCCCAGTTGGTTGCCTCATTAACTATAGGATGTTTGATTAATTAAATCTGCTAAACTCTCCTTGGTCTGGCACCATGCAAATCACCAGCCATACAGGGTAAAAAGGCTTGGTTTCTGTCTTCTAACAAATAACTTTCAGTTTAATGCAAAGACAAACAAGAAAACTGTAATTTTCAGTAAAGAGTGATTAGTGTTCATTGTCAGGGCAGTTTCAAGACCTAAATAAACAAATATAGATATAAAATGGGCTTAATAAAAATTCCTAGTACATCATAAAGTTAGTTCCATGTTCCCTTGAATGATTATAAACTTTGAGGAGAGTTATTTTATTTCTCTAAAACAAGACATTCTCAAATAGCTCACTCTCTAGTCAGCTCCCAACTTCCTATCCTTTACCATGGGACATGTGACAGCAGTCCTTCGGTAGATTTGTGTTAAATATTAATATTGAAAACATTGCTTAACACCCCTCTAAAGAGACCAGAGAGCAGTCAGAGCCCCGGGGCTGGCCTGGAGCCAGTGTGCTTTGTGGCAAGTGGGCAGTGCCACAGCCATTCCTGCACTGTATTCACAGTGAGTTGCAGAATGACAACACTGGATTCTGGTGTGGCAGGCAAAGAGCCTGAGTGAGGAGCCAGCCAAAATCATCTGGAAGGAGCGAAGTGGAGAGGCTCAGGGTTTTCCCTATAGTCTGTAGTGATGGATCCCTCTGTCCCAAGGGGATTGAGCTAGTTTGCCTTTACAAAAACTGCTGTGGTAACCAAGGGTGTTTAATAAGTTCCTCTAAGTAATTTTTCTCTCTCTTGGTTTTCTCTTTTTTATTACCAAGCCTAGTGTTGCATTCTGGGCAACTATGAAAAGTCTAGATATGCATAGAGGAAACTATTTTTTCCTCGGTGGAGGAGGGGATGGGATGGTGGTATTGAAAGCACATTTCACAGCCGAAACTGGTTTGGCTCAATGGATAGAGCGTCAGCTTGGGGACTGAAGGGTCCCAGGTTCGATTCCGGTCAAGGGCATGTACCTTAGTTGCGGGCATATCCCCAGTAGGGGGTGTGCAAGAGGCAGCTGGCATATCCCCAGTAGGGGGTGTGCAAGAGGCAGCTGATCAATGACTCTCTCTCATCGATGTTTCTCTTTATCTCTCTCCCTTTCTCTCTGTACAAAATCAATAAAATATATTTTTTTAAAAAGAGAATTTTTGAAAGCACATTTCACAAATAGATTTATTGAGGTATAATTGCATATTTTAAAGCATACATATTTAAATTGAACAATCTGATGAGTTTTTATCTATTTATTTATTTATTTATTTTAATTTATTGATTATGGTATCACATAATTGTCCTCATCCCTCCATTCCCATCCCAAACCCCTACCCATGTATGCCCCCTTGATGAATTTTGACATATATATGTTAACATAAAGACATTCAAACCTGTAAAGAATTTTTATGTTTATTTGAGCCAAAATGTTGACATATGGCAGGAAGCAGAACCTCAACGAACTGAGAAAATGTTCCAGAGAATGGCTGGTTACATCTATATTTATACACTAGTGGCCTGGTGTACAGATTTGTGCACACTGAAAGAAAATTAATTAGAAGAAATATTTTAATATCATTATTTACCCTTTCTCTATAATAAAAGTGTCCACCAAATTCACAATTGACAAGAATAACTGTTTTTAGTTAAAATTTAATTTCAGACAATCCTTTGTGGTAACTTTAGGTATATGAGTTTGCAAGACCACCACGCAGGCCTTCCCTGAGCTTGTCAGGTTAGCATGTGGCCCTTTCATCCACATATAGAAACACTAATAATAACAATCACCACCATAAAAATATTGAACAATAATCTACCCAGCCACATAGTCAGGGAATGCAAAAGAGGAAGGAAGCTGGCCTTCAGAGTCATTTTGCCCAGATATGTAACAAGAAGAAACTAGAGGATGGCACATAGAAGTAATGAGTTTTAAAGGGCAGGCACCACCCTCACTTGTAAAACATGCCTAGTGATGAGACAGTATAGGGGGAATCTAGGCTCCATCTTGACTGAAATGACTCCCACTGAGAGGCCTGACTATGACTCCTTGCTTTCAGTAAAATTCCACAGTTGAAATTAACCTAACCACATGCTTACCAAGTAACAGAATAAAATTCTTCTCTCTGATGGTCTGCAGGCTAATAGCTCCTGCTATAGATATCTCAGTTAATTGCAGGAATTCTGCTTGAGGCTTAAGCAGCCCCTTTGTCAGCAGAGGTGAAGAAATATGCATGAAGTAATGACTGTTTTTCAGAGATTCACAGGAATATCCATAACTGGACTCAGATCAGTGGGTCAATGAACAAAGGGATTGAGAAATTTCAACGTTCACAGATGAAATTAACCTAACCACATCCTTACCAAGTAACAGAATAACAGGAGCAAAGGGATTGAGAAATTTCACACTCTTCCTAGAATTCCTATAGATGCCTTCCTGTCTAAGACCAGCACCCACTCTTGAGTCACCCTTCCTCCCTTACCTTGACAGTAAAAGCCACCTAGGTTTCAGACTCTTTAAAAAAAAAAAAAAGTGTATATATATACAGTGGTGCCTCACACAATGAACTTAATTCGTTCCAGGAGCAAGTTTGTTATGCGAAAAGTTCGTTATATGAAACGCGTTTTCCCATAACAATACATGTTAAAAAAAATAATTCGTTCTGTAGCATAAAATATGCTAAGATGACATAAAAAAAGATAATTTTTTTGTTATTATTTTTATTTAGATACATCTAAAAACATAATTTTTTTAAAAAAACACACACATTTTTTAAATTTTAAGACAGACTAAGTAGAGTCTACCGAATCTTGCACATCTTCATCCATTTTCTGCTTTTTGGCCGATGGTTTCATGAAAAACCTGTCCAAGGTCGTATATTTTTCTCTTTTCTCCAACATCTGCCGGACAAGAGTATCGGAGTAAAGATCGTTGATCCTGTTTGCTTCAGCTGAATCCGGATACAGTGTATTGAGTTTAACTTAAAAGGACGACTGCCGTGATACGTGCGTGATTTAATTCGTAATGAAGAACGATTGCCGCGATAC